>NC_089807.1:34307831-34580331 GCF_029633855.1 Hoplias malabaricus | reverse complement strand
ATAGTATAAAATATATGTAATAAGCAATAATTACCTGCCTGTTGTGTAGATTTTCTTTTAAATATTTACGAATGTCCATTACTCCATGCAAACATACAAAATAAAATGTCTTTGACTGAAAGCATCAGCAGCTCAAGCTTCTGGAAAGACTTTGGGGTATTATGGGAAATGTTGTGCCTGCAGTAAATTTGCATGTCGTGTTCTGTATTTCTACTCAGCAATCCTGAATAAAATTGTATGTAGTAGTGTCTTAGCTAAAGGGCTTTTTTGAACTCTGACCTTTTGACAGTGGAGCATGCAATAGCCGAGTAGATGAAAAATCACTTTTGTTAGTCCCTCTGGAAAACAGCATTTCCTGAATGCCATAAATGTGAAATGTAAATGCAAATTACTGAATATAATATATAATAATATAATAAATACTAATTTTCATGTTCACCTCTATGAATTGTTGGATTACAAAATTCTGTAGCCATTTTAATCTTCAAATTATCATTCATAAAGTTAAATGACATGGAAATGACATCTACAATTTATATAGGCTTGTTCAGTCAACTGTCAGATAGCAGATTTTGTGAGAACTAGCTCTAGTTGGAAGCCATTTATGGGTGTTTATTTAGAGAGATTATTTAGTTCTGGAGCCTTATGAACAATGACTTGCAGTAATGTGTTACCAGAATTTCAGATATTAATTTGTGATAACTATTAGGTGTACAAATAATTGTTGGCTGTTTTTTTGTTGTTTGTTTGTTTTTGTTTGTTTGTTTGTGTGTGTGTGTGTGTGTGTGTGTGTGTGTGTGTGTGTGTGTGTGTGTGTGTGTGTGTGTGTGTGCACGTGTGTGTGTGTGAGAGAGAGAGAGAGTGCGTGTTGTAATTTGAAATTCAAATATTCTTATGCTGTTTTGTCATGCTGTGTAGTATTAAAAATGATGATTGTCATTTTATTCAGCAAAATATTACCTAAAAAGTAATCAATTAAAAATGGCAAGTGAGAGGAATTTATTCATCACTGCATTCGTTATGAGTTCCATCAAGGAAGAAGTGCTGCAAAAGCATGTTCATAGTTTTGTTCTGTTCTTGGGGATAATGTTGTATCCAAACGTATATGCGAGTTTTAGTTTAACTGATATGGTTTGTGATTTTCATGTTAGTGATTATGAACATAGCATATTAATACTTAACTTTCATTTATCCATTGTCTGAAATCGCTTATTGAGTTCAGAGTTGTGGTGGGTCCGGAGCCTACGCGGAATTGGGTGCAAAGCGGGAATACACTCTGTAGGGGATGCCACAGGGTGACACACACTCACACCTATGGACACTTTTGAGTCACCAATCCACCTACCAACGTGTGTCTTTGGATTGTGGGAGGAAACCGGAGCACCCGGAAGAAACCCATACAGACACAGGGAGAACACACCAAACTCCTCACAGACAGTCACCCGGAGCGGGACTCAAACCCACAACCTCCAGGTCCCTGGAGCTGTGTGACTGCGACACTACCTGCTGCTCCACCATGCCACCCTACTTAAATTTTAGTTGTTTATTTTTTTCTTTAATAAAATGACTGTTGTTATTTTAATACTATGCAACACTTACCATAAATATAAATGACATAAGAGTGGAAGAATGTTTGAATTTTGAATTACAATTACATTTAAAAAAAAAAAAACTTTAAATTTTATTTGTACACATAATAAATAATGTTCTGTGAACTTCTGATCAGCTTATTGCACAGTGCGGTGTAAGAGTACAATCACAGAGGAAGATTTATGAATGACATGAGAACCTCTCTTGTTTCCATTGAGAAAAACTTTGTGTGTGTGTATATATATATATATATATATATATATATATATATATATATATATATATATATATGACAAAGAGAGAGAGAGAGAGAAGAGAGGAAAATGTGGGTGTAGGTCTGACAGGAAAGCATGTGTGCAGGTGTGTGTGAGTGTGTGTCAAATAGAAATTAAGAGAATAGGTGCAAGTGTGTATGAATGCATGTCTCTCAGCCAGACAGAAAAAAAGAAAAATGTATGTGTGCATGTGAGAATGAGACACAGAAGGATGATGTGTGAATGTGTGTATGTGTGTGTGTGTGTGATGTTTTCATAAGTAGATCTGTTGCATTCTTTGTAGTTTATACTGACTTATGTAACCTGGTAATGGAATATGTGTCAGTCTGAATGGAGCATGCCAAACTGGATTGGCCAGAAGTAAGTAACACGCGAGTTCTCTGTAATCTTGTGTCTCTTGCACGCATACCCGTACACCTCCCACACTGTCCCTGCACAACCTCCAAAACACATCACTCACAGGGCCTGCACACTGAACCTCTATAACACATACATTACACCTCTGTCAGAGTGATAGGGACTTCAAATAAACAAACCACTGTAACGTATTCATTGTTGATGATACACTGTTTCATCAAAATGATAACATGCATTCAGTAGATATCATGTTTAAAATAGAAATCAGTATCACATTAAATTTGACACATATTTTAAAGCAAACCTAGGTTATATTTTTACCGTAAACATTACAGTTTCCAAATTGTTGTGATGCTTCACTGACCTACAACGGGGAGAATAAAGCCTCTGTCATTGCTACTCCAGGCTCAGCACTGCAGAAACTGCACTATGTATCTTTGGAGGAGAGCTGCTGAAGACTAGAACATGCTTTCTTCCTTCCTGAAGTAGCAACACCGGTTTTTGAACTGCCACTAACACCACAGTCATGGACGGCTCAATGCACTTAGATCTGAGTCTTCAGAGCAAGGATCAAGCTTGCAACAAATTGGCAAAATATTATAACAATTTTTACAGAACATTTCTGTTTTTGTTCTATGTAACTAGATTTTATTTGTGCAAAAAGATGACACTTGTTTATGGATTTTGACACAGTTTTATGCATGTTGACTTTAAGGTTAGTGCAGACAACATGTCATCCATACATTGCAGTCATTATGTTATGGGTGGAGAAGATGAGCAGATATTCCCACAATTGCACGATAGACGCTTCAGAGTTACTCAGACCACAAGTCTGCAACTTTGTTGTGGTTTCTTTGTCAGTGAATATACGGCTGCAGTAAGATGAGCCATTGTGCCCTTATTGTTGCAGCACAGTTCGTATGGAGTGGCTCCACCCCAGCTACTCCCTCTACAACTGTCTTCTCACGAAAAACCCATGAAAGGGAGGGAGAACGGAAGGTGGGGGTGTTGTGGGTGTGTGTGTGTGTGTGTGAAAAAAGGACAAAAGGGAAGTGGGGAAGGTGTGTATTTCAACAAATTTTTCGATTTTTCTTTTCACAATACAGCCATGTGTTTGAAAAGTACACAAAGCAAATGTCAGTAAACCTAAGACAAGGGGTTGTGAAATCCAAATATGATTTAAACTATTTAAACAAATATATTGTTATATCTTCTATATTTTACAATAATTGTGTTGCTGCATTTCCATGAGCTCATTCTGAAATTCATATTCATCATTGCATAAAATTAGAATAGGTGCTTTTAAGACTGGAATCAGAGAAATCTTTTTGCTCAAGACTCTTAATCTCTCAGACAGTACTGCATTTAAATCCAGCATGCGTCAAAATATTTTTGACAAACTTTAATAAACACTGTTCATTGCTCCATAACACACAACAGAGGCCTTAAACACCGCAGACCTTTCTGGGCTTAAGCTCATCTGAAATGCATTCATGCATAGTGGAAGTGTGTATTATGGTCTTACAAGTCATCCTTTCATTTTGTTTATGGAAATAATGTTCTCTGGGCTCATGGTGTGGGTAAATATGAAACACTGAAGGCACAGTTAACACTAATACACCCATGCTGCTTTCTACAAGCCCTGAATCTCCTGAATGAAGTAAAATGCAATAAAAACACACATTTGTGATTTGTTAAATTTCTATTTATATTTACTCAAATTATAACTGTACAAGGGTGGCACGGTGGCACAGCAGGAAGTGTCGCAATCACACAGCTCCAGGGATCTGGAGGTTGTGGGTTTGAGTCCTGATCCGGGTGACTGTCAGTCACTGTTTGGTGTCTTCTCCCCGTGTCCATGTGGGTTTCCTCCGGGGTGCTCTGGTTTCCACCCACAGTCCAAAAGTACACGTTTGTAGGTGGATTGGCGACTCAAAAGTGTGAGTGTGTGTCGCCCTGTGGGGGACTGGCGCCCCCTCTAGGGTGTATTCCTGCCTTGCGCCCAGTGATTCCGGGTAGGCTCCGGACCCACCATGACCCTGAATTGGCTATGCAGTTTTAGACAATGAGTGAATAAATGTACAAACAAAAGCTTCCAATTTCCAATTTTGGTAGATTTGCTTGTATTTTTATACATAGAGTCATTTAAAATTTGATGCCTTCACTGGCTCACTTTTATTCTGAGGATATTTTAAAACATTTTAACAGCAAACAGCACCATCTTTAACTGTTACATAGAAAAGTAAACAAAACTTTTTAAGCTTTACCTTAAAAATCTTACCTGCTTGTCTTTCATAGTATAGTTTGATAT
Organism: Hoplias malabaricus; assembly: GCF_029633855.1. NCBI lineage: Eukaryota > Metazoa > Chordata > Actinopteri > Characiformes > Erythrinidae > Hoplias > Hoplias malabaricus. The sequence goes on along the minus strand of NC_089807.1, from coordinate 34,575,798 downwards.
CATTCTGCTTATCAGGTTTGAGAATCTGGGAGCACATTGCAATGACATGCAAAAGATAATGGGATAACAGGTGATTTTCATCATCATTACAGTGAAATACAGACCAAGACTCATCTCTTAGAATACTTACAATCCTTTGCCAGGTGATCTGTTTGCTCTAGGCACAGAGCAAATCCTTCCTTTCCCATCTGTTTTTAGCTTTGATCCTTAGAGTTCTACTAGGATTGTTCAAATAAAAGTGGGATTACAATTATCATAAACATCAGTGTCCATGAGAGAATCTGAAGAGGAATACTGCTCTCCAAGTTATTTTTCTCTTTCTCAGTTGGTCAGTCTCTGACACATTTATTTGTGGCTGTTTGACAAATAAATCTGTTAGGATTGTTAGTGCTGAGAAGACTTGTCAGTTGTAGTTCTTATCTGTGTGTTTTATTATAAATTATTTTCCTTGTTTTGTATTGTCCTTTATTACTCACATATGGAGCAGGAATAGAGCAATCCTCATTTCAGTTTGTGCATTTCAATGTTTGGAGTTCTGTCTGTTGTCTAAAACAACTACAGATGCCTCTGCCATTCACAAAGAGAGTGAGAGTGAGAGAGAAAGCCTAGCATACTGGACTGAGCCAGTTTGTTTTTTCATTCATTTACAGAAAAAGTAAACACAGTTTGAAGCACACAAATAGATAAGAGATATGAATACCAGGATCCTACACATAGATGATTCTCATATCATATTAAATTGTTATACTTAACAGATAATTTAATAACTTAATACAAAAATTAAAACAACCATAAAGTAACTGATTGCCCTTTGCCACTTAAGGGTAGCATCTACGATTATGTTGATTACGTTCAGAAGCTCCATGTCTTTAAAGGTGGAACAGTATATTTGAGGGGAAAAAAAGACGGGTGTTTGTACGTGGCTGAATTAAAAATTTTAAATTCACCGTTTGAAACTCATTTGTAACTCGAGTTGTTTATTTTTGTAGCACTTTTGATCTGTGTATACTCTCCTGAATATAGTGTCAGATTTGTCTACAGCAAAAATAAGTCGATATTATTGACCTATGGAGCAGGAATAGAGCAATATCCTCATCTCGATTCATGCTTTCCAACATTCGTAGGTGTCTTCGCCGTTCAAAATCCTCCAAAATGTTCTGCTCTCAGAGAGAGAGAAAGAGTTAGCATACTGGACAGAGACACTTTTTTTTACCCATTTTTAAACAATGGTGCTTTGTAAACACATTAAACAGGTTTCAAGCATAAAAACATATTGGAGAGCTAGCAATTAGTGAGGAAACATCCTCAGAATTTTATGAAAAGTGTTTTATTATTTGTATTACTATTAAAATCATGAACGTCACTTTTAAGTTTTTTTTTGTGGAAGTCACTCTCAGCAAACTGCAGTTAAAAAAGACTGATCATCCCACATTTGTCTACAAAAATAGTCTGGATTTATTTTTCTGCAGAAAGGACAGCCCGTAGAACAGGGAATTGCATTGGTAAAAGCAACACAAGACAGAACTCTTCACCTTCTTAAAATAAATTATAAAAGAATCTATCAAAAATTGATGAATTTGTGTTTTCACTCCCTAAACAATTCAATGTTTAAAAAAAACAATGTTTTACAGTGATTAAAAATGCTTATTTCAGAAAAACTGGAATCAATGTTTGTTCATGAAAAACAATACATTTCAAACGGTAAAACACCAAATAGTGTTAATATACTGTTCCATTCAGGGCAGATTAAATATCCTAAATATTATTATAAATGTTTGTTGGTTTAATTAGTATTTCCCATACAACTGAATACTGTTTGGAATTATAGTTTATTATTGCGAATCTGGGACAATGCTATAACAGAAGCTTTAAAGAATAATTTCCCTAATGACGTTGAGTTTATTGATAAAGATCTAAACAGCACAGTTATTAATGTTTACTTTCCTCTGATTCAAGCAGCTAAAGCTTACCTTGACCTTCTCCACAGGCCTCAGGGCTTAATGTACTGTTTTGGTAGTGCGTATTAGTAGGGTATAAGGTTGCTTGTGATGACGGTTGGAAAATATGCAAATATTTCTTTTAAAAATGCTCTTTTGAAAGCACGACAGCATGCACTCTCTGACGTGAACCTGTTTGAAGATCAGATTGGTAACATCAACTTTCTTTTAACCCTTGTGCCTCAGTGATACAGTGAGTAACTCAAATGCTCACTATTGCAGAGTTTTTTCTGTAATTGTGCAGATTTATTCAGTTTGAAAGACTTAAACGCTCTAGTCCTTGAGTAAGTGGGGAGAATAAAATAGCAATCATCAAAAAAAAATCATCATTAATGTAATCCATTTCAGGGATGTGTTTGCAAAACCATAAGAAACAGGTTATTATTTTTACATTTTTCATTTTCATTTGCAATCATCCCTATCTCATAAGTATGTACAATGAATGATCACTGTATTACAATGATTACAATGAATGACACCTGGCTGATAATGGGTTGGTCCAAGTTTTATTTATAACAATATGATGAACATCCTCCATATGCAACTTGACCCATGCCAGGTGCAGCAGCTCCATAATTTTGTGGACATTTTGAGGTGCGAGTGGGGGTGAATTGTACAGCCTGCTCCAGCATACACAAAACACGGGGATGCAGTCAGAGTTTGGAGGGCCAAGACAGTGTGGAGAATTCATTGTTGTGTTTCTCCAACCTCCAAATGTTGTCAGAAAAGACCTCCTGAACAGATGGGTGCAGATGGTCAGCTAACAGGTTCTTGTAGCCCTCACTATTGTGGTAGGATACCTAATGGTCCTAGGGCAGACCTTCATCAGTGATCATATGCCATCTATATGTTCCTAATCCAGTGTGTTATATATAACGGTCCATGAGAAGTATAATGACTCACATTTTGTCCCCCGATTTATATCACAACTCAAGCAACAAAAACTCTGAATGTTTAAAACTAAACAGACATAAGTCTTTTGGTTGCTAATTAATTTCCAGTTCCACCTTAAATGTTGAATCAATTACATTTTAGCATCTGATGTTATTGAAATGTTTAATGTGATACTGGAAAATTTGAAAAAATAGTTGCAGTATAAGTTTGGTTCAGATTCCTATCAGGCAAGAGTTAGGACTGAGTGATAATATGAATGCTGAACACTTCTGAAGGTGTATGACACCTTCAATCTGCCTAAAGTCTAGCAGTGCTCCTATCACTGCAGACCATTTCAGCTGCCCACATAGCACTGCTAGTATCCTGAGAATGAAGCACTGCCCTTTTTTTATTTGTGTTCTGATGACATATCTGGCTCTGGTAAACAACACAAAATATCTTGCCTCTCCAGTGCTTTAGCATTGTTCTTTTGGCGCCTCCTGACTTGACTTGGTGCCTTTGCTAAGTAACAGCAAGGCAGATTGCAGCAAAGAGAATCATTAAATCTCTGGGTCCTCCTAAGCTTTGTGCTATGGGAGAAGTGTAAAGGCCTCTGTGTAAATATATTTCGGTTACCATAGTGCAAACCAGACACACATGACTGCGATGAAGCAATGCCAACATGCTAATGATGCTATGTAATTGCGTTCATAAATAAGCTGTACATGTTTTTAAAATCACAACTATCTACAACTTTTCAGTCTTCCGTCAAAGTGAGTAGTTCATTTTTTTCATGCCAAAGAGATCACCTAGTCAAGACAGACCCTTGGCCATTTAACTTGTGTTTTTTTTTTTCCACTGCAGTACAACATTTTCACAGTTAATTGTTCCCTTATATCCACTTTAATGCACAGCTTTTGTATTGTGGTCCAAATAATAGTATCCCACCCATCTGGATCAACATTATGACCTACATAAAGCTTTGTGCAATGATCAGCTGGCTGGATCTGCCCTTTGGTGTTTAAGCCCCACAAATCACTCCTGTAATTTAGAACACTGTCATGAATTTAACACTTTTGGTGTGACATAGTAACTGACTTCTTTCCTGTTTTCCATTTGTTTATATGTTGCTAATTGATGGCAGCGTCTGCGCTGGCATGTGTCAGCTACTCTCACCATTAATTTGTTAGTTTTCACATGTTTTTAAGTGTTTTTTTTTTTACCAGTACCCAAGGTTCAGAAGTGAATGTTCTCCTTTTTCAAATGTAGAATTGGAAGCTAATGTGGGTAAAAGCAAAATAATTTGTGTTTGTGTGTAAAATAGGAGAGATGCTTTGTCTGTGAATAGAAGAAGAGAGATAATGTTTTAAATCTGATTAAAAGTTACTGTATGTGTCCACTCCAGTCCTGTTTTATACAAAGATGAAAAAAATTGCCATGTTGTTGTTAATATTAATAACTATGAATATTAGAGCTGAGGCTTCAGTATGAGCTAAAACTCCTCTGTAAACTTTTAGTTTCTGTTAGTGATAGCTAAATGTGTATAAAATTACACTGTACAATAATATATTAGGTATAAATAAGTTTTAAAGTATTTTATGTGTAACACATAATTGTAATTCATAATTCAAACATTCAACATAGTATACTATATACCAAATGCATTATTACATCTGCCCTTAGCATTACCCTGTTATATTGTGTTAATATTATGTGGTATAGCTCTACACTATACATCACAGCAGTGCATGTAATACTACTGCTTTATCCAGCATTTCTGCCAGCAACCTGTTCTGTTTTAGTATTTAGTTTTACCTGAATATGTACCTTATGTGTAATCATTTTCACAAGTTTATAATGGCCCTATCCCTTCTTGCTGTGTACACGACTTTCAATGTATTTTAAATGTTCTGCATGCTGAAATTCATAACTTGAACTCTAAATCACATATGAAGCTTGCCAATCTTCAGTATCACGTACTGGAACATGGAAATCACAGAACTGTGCAATTCTGGGTGTGAAGAACAATCAGGTGCACTCAGCTGCAATTTACACCCTGTTTCCAAACCTGTTCTGCATTTCTTTCTTTAGATGTGACATTCACAGCCTTACAGCATTGTTTTCCACACTAAAACAATAAACAGAAAGAGCACTGTATAGTGATATTGTAGCCATTCTGAACTGGAATCATACACATTTCATTTTGCTAAGTATGTTACTCCTAAGTATGCTAAAATATATGTAACACACTGAACAAACCAGACACACACACATTGTTTATACACACATTGTTTTTAGGAAAATTAGTTGTTACCTAAACTAGAATAAAATGAAAGAAAAAACATGTAGATTAGATGAGAACAGATATCAAAAGTGAAAGAACCAGAAGGAGATAAAAGAGTCTGCAAATTTCACACATGTTCAAAGCAGCAATAATGTTATAATGTGAAGCAGTCCATATGTCATATTACCTTTCATTATTGAATGGCATGCATTCATGCCATGTTTCGGGGAACTGTTGTATGTGTTTAGTGCTAGAAATATTTTGTAAATGTGCCAAATGTAGGATTTGTGTATCATTTAATTTTCTAATCAAAATTAGCATTAAGGAGCTTGATGGTATTTTGAGCGCATATGTGTTTTGGGAAGCCTTTTGCCCATATGCTCTGGTGATGATTGTGCGGGCTTGTCTGTGGGAGGCTGTGTGATTGTGTATTTGCTCTGTTTTGGTCTTGTTGCTCTGGTGTGTTTGGATCAAATTAAAATCAAAGGTGACTCGAGAGCTAGAGTAGTACATGGTGGTGCCATTTTGTCTGTCGCTATTATCAAGCGATTTACAGCTTCCTGGTATTTGCTTAGGTTTACCTGAAAAAAAACAAAAAAAACAACAGTGTGCTACGTGAAAAGGAAGGGGAAAATACGTGCTGTGGATTTGTTTTCAAAGGATCTAGTATCATTTTCAATTGAGACTTTTCATTCACACGCAAATCTACCATGACATAATGTGGGGATGCATTGTGCCCAAATTAGAGAGAAGGACTGGGTGGTGGTGGAAGTTTATGCACGGCCCAAGTTTGGGCCTGTGTTTAGACTCTGGACCTGATGCTGATTTTCAAGAGACACTGTACATTGAACAACACTGAGCACAGACTTTAATGTATAAGCTGGCCGCACATGAAGAAAATGTGATAATAACATATTAATAATATTTCTACCAAAAGAAGTGAGCTAAATAAATTAAGAAAATATTATTCAACAAATTAAAATTTTGAATCAAGGAAATTAAAAGCACACTTTTTTGTAAACTTTTTAGAATTGAAAAAAAAAATGTGGTTTATTGAATATCTAAAACACTTTTTGATTATTTATAGCTGCATTTACTCAGATGCAAAAACCTGCACTTTTATTGTGAAAATTAGAAACATTAAATAACAATTACATTTTATTCCTAAAGATAAAATTTCAGCATACATTTTAAAAACTTGATGTCTTGATGTTTACAAAAATGTCAGCATTAACCATTAATATTTTTCATTCCAAATAAATTGATTTTTTTTCCTGGCTTTTAAATAATGGTTTCATTTTATGGGCTATTTCACATTCAGTAAAATATTCAAAAAGACTATTGAATAATTTTCTTGTACTTCCAGCTGATGAAGATTATGGGGAGTAAAATAGAAGCAAATTACTTATTAATAAGATTATATTTTCCACCAAGTACAGTCAGCCCTACGCATTTGGGAGCTCCATATCTGTGGATTAAAATTCTCATGGATTGAAAAAGGATCAGTCTCTCTCCAGCACTAGTTGTTTGCTTTTGTAATCACGCTTGCTGTAAGCCATGTGTCATTACAGTTTCAGCAAATAATGATTTACTCAATGTTTTATTGCAAATGAATATCGAAGGCTTCCTTATCTGTGGCCTCAGATCAGCACAGAACCTCATGTGTGTCAGTGTGTCACGCTCTTCATTACAGAGTTAACTGTGACTAATGTGAAAAGAGCACGCACCAGTAGTACCACTGCTGTGAGTGTGAGTGATGTCATGTAAGTCTATGGCAGCATGACATCACTCTTCCTGCTGCATATTGGTTGGTTACACCCTTGCCTCAAGGGTTAATGAGTACAGGGGAAGTGCTGTGCTGTAGAAAAGAAGAAACATGATATTGACATGTTGGTTTCATTTCCAAAAAATGTTTGTGATTAAATGAAACATTACATTTAATTTAAAAAAAAAAATTATAATAATAATTAAATTATATTTTAATTAAATATTAATTGTATTATTGTATTTTAACATACATTTTCTTGTTTCTAATTTGCAGGCATCTCAGAAAAGCAATATGGTTTGAAGTGAAATAATTTATTATTAGTCATAGTTGTAGTAGTAGTAGAAGCAGTAGTAGTGGTAAGTAGTAGTAGTAAGTTTGTTTTTTTATCCTATAACAACATAAACAATTACAGCCATATACATCTAGATTTTCTTGTTTGTTTTTATAAAGTTCTTGATCTTGTTCAAATTTTTTTATTATTATTATAATTATTATTATTATTATTATTATTTAGCATTACACTTATATAGCCCCTTTCTCAATACCCAAGGACCCTTTACAATTAACACTGCTTTACAATCAACTTCACAATCAAAAACTGCTGTTTTATGACTTTGAATAACAGTATAACTAATTCACTGCACTGTTGTTTATCTTCAGCTTGTTGTGGAGGTGAGGGGAGGTATTGTGGTTTTTTTTAGTAGTTTTAATAGTATATTACCGAATATGTAATGTATTCAGCTTGTACATTCATTCATTCATTCATTGTCTGTAACCGCTTATCTAGTTCAGGGTCGCGGTGGGTCAGGAGCCTTCCCGAAATCACTTGTTGCTTAAGTCATACTATGGTATAGATTTCAGGAATAAACACTCAGTTCTCTTCCACATCAGGGCCACAGTGTGATTAGTATTTAAACCCTGATAGGTGCACGAACCCATAGCATGTAGTTTCACAGGATACAATTAATGATCACGAAAATGATGGATCCAGAGCGAATGGAACTCCGGTGCGGCCACAAGACTCCATCGCATTACGGTTCGGACTCGTACAATAAACTAAAGACTTATGCATCGCTGTTAGGGGCTGCACTGAAGGGGTCGTCATGTCGTGTGGATACGTTTAATAAATAATTCTGTTCACTTCACTGACTGCTTCTTTCACAACTCACTCATGGCACACAGACTGTTAGTCCGTCTGTCTACATATTATAATAAATAATAACCCAAACAGTGTTTCTCTAAAAATTCTGATTATATTCTCGAAATTATACAGACCTTTTTACTCAAATATTCAGAGATTTTTCTCAGTATTATTCAGAGATTTTTCTCAGATATATTCCAAGGTTTTTCTCAGAATTATTCCAAGGTTTTTCTCAGAATTATTCAGAGATTTTTCTCAGAATTCAGATTTTATTCTCTGAATCTTATTTTATTTTCTACTATATATTTAACAAACAGAACGTCAGCTTGTCTGCGAATACACGGACACATCTCACCATTACTCACATTCTGTTGAGTAAATTACATCTAAATTACATCTGCACAGCTTTTTAACTTTACACGAAAACTGACAAATCTCTTTAATAATCTCTGGATTATTGAAGCCAGAACACCAGAGCGAGGTGTTACTCAAAATAAACGAGGCTATGAATTTGTTACAGCACTGTTTTGTCAGTCTGACTCTTATAGAAATGTAAGTCAGTAATAAATGATTAGTTCCCATCGATGTCCTGTTCCTTTATCAAGTATAGATCACTTGCTTGATAAAATGTTAAGGTGCTTGGTTTTAGAAATTAAAAGCATTAATGTTATTTTGTTGCTTTCTTGTAAACGAGTTGCTTTAATATCATCTCAACATGGTGATTTAGTTTTATAGATGTATATGAACAGAAAATAACAGGCTTTCCATGATCATACACACACTGTCGGCAACTGACAAGATAAACTATTTTTATAGTTTGTTATTATTGTAAACAAAGACATTGATACGAAGCACCAAAGCTTCTCCAGACCTTTCAATGACAGGGGTATGTATTTTGAGCATTTCCTGTTTTTGAAATGCCAGAAACACCTCTGTGACAATGGCTATATGGCTAATGGTGGTCTGGCTAAACTAGGCTTGCCTAGGTTCTCTTTCTTCTTGTTTTTTTTTTTCTTTTCATTCTATTATTTGCTTTCATTATAGCATTTGTACTCTAGAGCAACAAAAATTTTGTATACATTTTTTTACATAGTTTAAGGACACAGACCTTTTACATTATGCCAAAAATGTATGAACCAATACAATGTATATAGTCTGACAAAGAATAAATTGTTATTATATTACACTGGAAGGAAGAATATTTTATTTATAATATAAAGGTGTTGATGTGGTGATTAGAGATTTATTAAAGTGCTAGAATAATAGAATAAGAGACATTGTAACATTGTAGGGTATTGGGTTACACTCAGGACATAGATTTGTAGTAATACTAGCATAGGTCCACACAATATAAATAAAGCATCAGGGATTTGATATATAATGTTATGAAAACAAACTAATATAACTCCTTGGTCAATTTGGTGTTTTTTCATTCTGATTTCCCCTAAGGAAAAGCCTGTGATGAAACAATAGATCAAGAGCCTCTTTGTTCAGAAGCTGCACTGCAAAGTCATGGCAGTATCAATGACCACATTGACAACAAGTATGCAAGGCTGGAGGTCATGTTTCCCTCACTCAGGTGGGATAAGAAGAGGCAGGAAGGGCATCTATCAGCACAGACTTTATCACTGCCCCATTCATTCTGTCTTGCTGACCATAAAACCTTCAGGCCTTCATACGGATCCGAGCAGACTGTGGGAGGCTTAGTGAAATTTTCTAAAGCTCCAGTGTCCTTAGATTCAACATAATAATAGTCTTACCCTTACTCCTCCTAGGTCCCGCTTATAGTCTGGTCATAATGGTCATAAAAGCAGTTTCTTAGTTTCTTTTTTTTTACCTCATTGAAACAAGCCGGACATTTCAAACATGGATACTGAACTTTTGATATTTACAACATAAATATCATAATTAGTTCATAATTAGAAGATGCTATATTTACTAATGTTTTTAAAAAGAGCACACCTAATTTGAGCTCATAAAATGGAAAATGAATGTAGAACCAAGTCATTTTAATGTTATGGATGATATGTGTTATTATTATTCTTTATTAAATCTGCTTTTATTTGTCTCTGTAGAGCCTCAGTCTTCTTTCATACATTAAAGGGATTGTCTACGATAGTGGGGAACTGCAGTTCTCTCTGGTTTGTTTACATTCAGAATCTCCACGTCTTTTAAGGTGAAATGGTATATTTGAGGAAAAAAATTACTGTTAGTTGTACATGCCTGAATTTAACTTGTCTGTAAGTTTTTATTCACTGTTAGAATTACCACAGAAACATGTTTGTAACTTGCTTTGTTTTTTTAGCATTTTCTGTCTATTTACTTTCATGCAGTTAGCAGCTTTTATTTAGAAATGGGTCCTACCTACAACAACTAAAATAAGTTAATATTACCCACCTATCTCCTTTTATGATTTTCAGCATTTGGAGTGTTCTTTGCTGTTTTTCTGTGGTGAGCAGAGAAAGAGGTAACTATGTCTGAGAGAGCCACTGTTTTCTGACACTAAGAATTCATAAAAACACATTAGACCCGTTTCTAGTTCGCAAACAGACTGTAGAGCAAGCAAATGGTGAGGAAATGTCTTCTGAATTTTATGAAAACATGTTTTTTATTACAATTGTGAAAGTCCTATTTTAAAATGTGTTGAATACATTTTGTCAGAATGTATTTATTTCTAAAATTACAGCTACATGATTAAACCATATTTGTTTTGTATAAATATGACATTAAAATGATCTGTGACAACTAAATATAAAAAGCTCAGTGGTTTACACGTATTACACCACTGTGTGAAAGTAATGTAAAATGCTCCAAAGTGGCTTTTTAATCAGTGTTTAGCTAGTATGTATTGCATGTCTACTGGACCCCTCAGTGTCATGCAGCCTGAAGTCATGGCTAAAAGCTAGAATATGAGTAGAGTTTTCCCATGTCTCATTGCCTCTGGACACACAACATTAGTTTCCATTCTAAACCATAGCCTGCAGTAAATCTCCTCTTGTTGTTTCTGTCTCTTGAGTGGAGTACAGCTAGAGCAGTAGCATGACACACAGAAGTGATGTCACTGCCCGCCACAGCAACTCTCTTCTGTGTAAAATACCATGTGCAAATGATGTGTGTATGAAAAGGACCTTTTAGCAGTGTTTGCAACTGGATAACTTTTTATGTAATGGATTATGTGTATAATCCCAGGCATGAAGAAAAAAGAAACATCAGCATAGAGAGGGATATAGACAGCAACAGAGAAATACATGACATGATGATAATGATGATGATGATAATGGTCATAATGATGTTGGCATGATGGTGAATGTGATGTTGATGTTATATTTGTTTCATTTTGCATGAGAACACAACAGTGGGACTGTTTGTCACTTCTGAAATGTCACATTACATGGCTTTTCCTGGATCAGTCACCTTTTCTCTAAAATAGAAACAACAAAAATCCCCATTATCATTTCCAAATTATTTCTCCTTTATATTTTATCATTGGAAAGTCCCAGAATCATTCTAGTGTGCAGTGTCTTATGTCATCAAGCAACAGTGACATGCAACATATGCCTGGATTATAGGAAAATGTAATCAGATATTGGCCACATGACTGATATGTAACCCTAGTGTTAGACACGCGATAATACCCCGGGGGTTGGGGGGGATGGGGGGGGGGGGATCACTTCCTTGAAATAGTGCTTCTTACAAAGCATTTTGTGATCACTGTAAGCATAACAGCATAAAATTAGGTCTGTGTGCTAAAATATTGGTTCCAGTGTCATAGACACTATAACTTCTATTTAAAATGTTGAAAAGGTTCATGTTTAAACTTCTTCACATTTACTGTTCCACGTTAATTTGTCATTTAGTGTCTGTAATTGCTTATCTAATTCAGGGTCACTGTGGGTCCAGAGCCTATTCAATCGAGTAGTCAATCCACCTACCAGTTTGTGTTTTTGGATGGTGTGAGGAAACCAGAGCATCCAAAGGAAACCCAAGTGGACACAGGGAGAACACACCAAACTACTCACAGAGGGATAAACTACCCCAGAGCAGTGCTCAAACCCACAGCCCCAGGACCCTGGAGCTGTGAGACAGCCACACTACCTGTTGCACCACCATGCTTCCTACCTTAAATGGTGCACTGAAACACATTTGCAGGGCTGTTGAATTAAAATTTAATAAGGTCCATTTAAAGGAAAATTCATTAAGCAAATGTTCAGAACATCATGTCTAACTTGAATTATGATTCATTGCCATATCCTGTATATTGAAATATCCTAGTAGTTAAATCCACATTGGGCAGCGCAGCAGGTAGTGTCGCAGTCACACAGCTCCAGGGACCTGGAGGTTGTGGGTTCGATTCCTGCTCCGGGTGACTGTCTGTGAGGAGTGTGGTGTGTTCTCCCCGTGTCCGCGTGGGTTTCCTCTGGGTGCTCCGGTTTCCTCCCACAGTCCAAAAACACACGTTGGTAGGTGGATTGGTGACTCAAAAGTGTCTGTATGTGTGAGTGAATGTGTGTGTCTGTGTTGCCCTGTGAAGGACTGGAGCCCCCTCCAGGGTGTATTCCTGCCTTGTGCCCAATGATTCCAGGTAGGCTCCGGACCCACCGTGACCCTGAACTGGATAAGCGGTTACAGACAATGAAAGAATGAATAAATCCACATTCTATGTAATCGACCATTAAATATCAAATCAAATTACATGTACAATTCATTATATTTCAGTTCATTGTCAGTTTACACACAGAAATTGACTAATTATATATAACAAATACGGTAAATAAAATGTTCTCTCGTTTCAATTAAAATTTAAAAATGAAACAGAATTTTTTTATTTTATTAAATATTGTATACTTTGCTAGCATAGACCACGCCGGAGGCGTGATGGGGAGTGGGCGAACTCAGGAGGCCCAGGGCTGGAGCTCTAGGTGGCTTGGTTGTGTGTGCGTAATGCCGTGCCCCTCCACCCAGGGGTTGAGTGGTCAAAGAGAAGGGAGGAGACGGGCTGGCGGTGGGTGCAATGTTGTTCAACAAGGGGGTGAAGTGAGAGTGAAGGGGTATAAATAGAGCGGTGGGGAGGTGATTGGGACGTGGTCTGGCTCACAAAACTACATCACATTGTGACTTCACAAATTTCCCGTTCCACATTGAATGGAACAAAAGGAACAACATTTTTAAATCAAAATGGAATATAAACATAAAAAGCCAGCTTTAGCTTCAATAGAGATTTGCAAGTTTGCATTAGCCTATTATTTGCCAGCAGGTATTATTGATTATTGGTTATTGAATAAATATTATATTAGTACATTTTATACACAGCTCCAGGGTGTCCAGGTGTGAGTGAGTTTGTGTGTGTTTTTGTGTCACCCTGTGAAGTGCTGGCGGTCCCTCCAGGGTGTGTTCCTGCCGTGCACGCAGTGATTCCGATTAGGCTCCGGACGCACCGCGACCCTGAACTGGATAAGCTCTTACAGACTATAAATGAATGAATACATTTTATTTATTGCCTAGCCCTAAGGTGACATATCAGCCCTCAGGAAGTATCTGAATATTAAAATATTCAGGCAGTGTGGTCAGTGGCGTGCTACAAAACTGTCTTCCGACTGCATGAATAACCAATGTTTTAGTATTTATGTCACATTGTGGTTGAATAATGCCTGTCCCAAATTCAAACTTCTGGTTTGTGGTTTTGCTCAAGTCCAAAATTGCTTCACACATTTCTAACTTTAAATACTCCATAATACCACAAGTCCACGGAATGTGTCTTGCCTCATCACAGATGTTCTCACAGATGTCTTTGAACGTTACAAATGAGGTGAACTGTTGAGAACTTTACTTAGCAACGAAGTTTTAAGTATTGTACCCTAAACAAAACCATTTCTGATACAATGATTTGTTGTTCTTTAATTGCAAAAGCCCTCTCAAACAGTAAACATACTCATACACATTCAAATTCTAGTTGATTCTTTGGCATTATAAATATGAAATCAACACAAAATAAAATCAACAAAAGATAGTTAACGCCATGGTTTTTCTCCTGATAGAGAGTAGTGTCTGTTATAAGGGCAGCCCAGTTCACATCCATATCTGCCAAAGAGTGGTGAAATAGCTGTGGTGCGACCCCATATCTTTGGTCTGACTCATAGCTGAGTGGAAACCTGCGTGAGGACTCAAGTGAGTCAACACATAGTGTACACATTAATCAGCACTAAAACTGCTACTGTCTGCCTCTGATTCTATAAGCACAACTTTTACAAAGGCATAAAACAGTACCCTGCAGGCCACTTCTGTCAATAATACCACACCAGCACCAGCATGAATGTCAAAAAATAAATAAATTAAACCGCAGCATTTGTAATGTAACTCTTAACTAAGACTGGTGAGACTTTCTAGAAACAAATTTAATATAATCATATTGTCATTATTCGAAAAATAAAAAACATTAATCCTTAACTTCTTCATATTTCTCAAGGTTACAGTGTGTCGAGAGCTTGGGAAATTAGGTACACTACTTGGTAATAGGCTCACCATGGTTCGGAGTATTGATAACTATTTCGTTTTGAATGAAGTGTTTATTTTAAATGGTGTAACATTTTGTAGCCAATCGCATGTCACATGTGGTGCAACACAACCAATCAGATCTGTGCACTATGATGAGCATTGTGACACACACAGGGCAGGGTTCCAGGATGACTGTGTTGTGTTAGGTAAAACTAAAAACATTATATAATAATTATTCAGGTAATTCAGTAATTCAAGTTTTCTCTAACTTTACCGTAATGAAATTGAATAGGCACAATACACAAACATGACACAGTACTTTTCTCACACCTGGACTGATATATTAACACTTTCCATATGTGTAATTGATGGCACAATGACATATACTGATATTATTCTCCGTACATCTAGTAATCACATTATGCGCATGTTGTCATAGGTTTAGATGTGAGCATGTATTTTTCTAGAGAAATCATATGTTATCATTATTTAAAATGCATGTGACATTTTCCAGTGAGGTTTTTGGTTAATGAAGAAAATGTTTGATTCATGTTTATGGCTTGAGCAAATTAACATTAATGTAAATGATTAAAACTAAATCTAAACTAAATATAGATTTAAATATTGTCTTTTGGGTTTAGATATGAATATTCAACAATAAAAAATTGTATTAGGTTGAAAAAACTAGGTAAAAGTGTACTAATCATAAGAAAAGTGCATATTGATATAATGTAAAACTTCTTTTCCACCATATAAAAAGGTAATTCTATTTCAGTGGAACATGGTAATAATACACTGTACAAGAACAAATACAGTACTGACCAATGAAGAATGCATTCTATTGCTTGAGTCTTAGTTTGCATTAAGCTTTTTTCTTCTTGATCTGAGTGAGTTTTCCTTGCCATTGTCGTGCATGGCTTGCTTGCTCGGGATCTGAACTCGGATTTCTGTAAAGCCGCTTTGTGGTAATGCTTGCTGTAAATACATTTGAACTCAGTTGAACTGAATGCATCAAATGTTGCTACTGAATTGGCAGAAATCTGTACCAATGCGCACAAGGTCAGTGCTGTTCTTCTAGCATTTATCTGTGTCTGTAAAACCAGTGTATTGTGGGGTTTTTATATCCTGTCTTTGGGCATGATTTCCTGTTTCTGATTGCATCCCCTATAAAGGCATTCACACCCTTGCTCCTGTGGAAAAGTTGATTCAGTGAGTGATATATGTGTGCTTGCACGTTCCTGACAATCAGTCCAGCCCCAAACAGCTGGAGGAAGCTGAGTCCTTCTCTACACACTTGTATATACAGCAACAGCAACAAAACATAGTGTCAATAATCATAGATGTAAATTCTCAGTCAGATTGTCCTTCCCAAACATAATCTTAACAATTTTTAAATATAGATCTGTGAAGCCTGAATTATATTAATCCCCAGGTGGCTACTGATGGCAATTTAATTTTAGTTTTATAATTAATTTAATATTTTTGAAAGTGTGATTTGCTTTAATATTACATTTCCAACTAATAACTTATTTGTATGCAAAATAGTGAAGTAGATGTTATTATACAATTTGAATTAAGTAAAAAATATTGCTATCTGTAATTTGTTGTACTCATATCTAAACCAATCTATTGACTGAAATAGAAATAGAAGAAGTTATAATGAAAGCTACATTCCTATAGAATCACACATCACTTCTCCTCTCTCATGTTTTCAGGACAGTGCATTAAAAGTGAATTACACTCTGCAACTGTAGGGGGCAATCAAGAGCAAGAATACCAAATCTATATTGTTCCTTTAAAAAAAAAAAGCAAAATTAATTGATGTAAATAAATGTGTTTTTACCTGCTATGTGTTTTATGTTCATTTATATGTCATCATTTTTGTTGTGATGGTTAACTATTGTTTGTGATGTTGTTTGAGACTGATTAAAATATAAATTTAAAGTAGTGTAGAAAAATGAGGGAATAGGAAAATATGGTAATGGAAGCTAGCTGAATTTTTCTCCCATTCCATTCTCTGATCCCAGCGCCACACACCAGTAATCACACACATAACTGGCTACTGTTGTGGTTCAGAGGCTGGTCAGCTTGCTCAGCTGGAACAATGTCCTGGACATGGGAGAGATTAGAGATGGGGGTCTCTGGCCCGCTGCCAGCTCCTCCCACATGGCCTGTGTCTTCATCAAATGTTATAATGACTTTATTTTTCTCTTCCTGTTGGTGGGCTAATGAATAAATGACCAGTTTAATGTTTATGTTTAACGCCCAAAAAGTTCTCAGGCCTTTAAGCACTGGCACATAAACAAGCCCACACAAACACACAAATTTAGTTGACCTGTGGGCTAGAATTAAAAAAGAATAAAGATATTGTCTTACTTATCCACACAAAAGAAAATGTGAAAGTTAAAATTAGAATACCTTGGTTTGATAAATATAACTCCTATTTACTATAAGGCACTTCAGTCACTCTCAGGAATAACCAGTTATCCACACATAGCCAGTAACATGTGCTCCAAAACAGCTTTGGCACGAAACTCACAAACTCACAAAAAACACATCAAGTAAGGGATATAAAAATATAAAAAAGGCTATGATGATAATCTGAACAGAGGTAATTTTTTTACCTTAAAATGACAACTTAAAAATCACTGTGATGATCCACTGACAAATAGTTTGGAATGTTTTGTTTTTACTTTGAGTTTTACTTGACATATTAAAGAGTTTTGTCCTTGTAGGTTGCTCATATTTTTCTTTGTTATTTTCCCTAGTGAAAAAATATTCAAACACACAAACGCACACACACACACACACACACACACACACACATACACAAACGCATGTACCCTTACTGCTACAGCAGCTCTACAACATACCTTTTCATTCTTCACCTCAAATACCCTAAAATGTCTCCCGCTGACACTTTTACTGAAAACCATGCCATCTCTTTGTACACTTACTGTAGTATTTCAGCCATGCAGCGTGATTATTTAATTGCCTAGCGACACAAGTCACAACACGCATACACAACAAACTCATGGCAGGTAGAAGAGGCCTTGCTCATAATCCAGCCTTGGATTAAACATGAAAGAGCTGCAGTGAGTGTCATTTAAAAACATAGGATGACTTAATGTTGGGCTGGTTTCTCGGTGTGTTTTGAGCTATGTTTACATAATATGTTGTAAAAGTGGGTGCTATCAGTCTATCTTATATTACATAACATACCGATATAGGTCAACAGCAGGCCAGTCCTCATGCATTTAGTTTTGTGTTTGTGTTGGTGTGTGTACGTGCAGGTTGCCAGTCACCCTTTTGTCATTACAAACAGTATTAGTTTCGCCAAAGAGGAGCTGCATGCATTCCACATAGTGATAAAAATCTCACATCTCAGGCTATGTGTAGTCCAGTCCAGTGCTGCGTAGAAAGGGATGTAGGGACATTAAGAGTATTGTTATTGGCAAAATTGCCCATTTCTATCATTCATTCATTATCTGTAAGCGCTTATCCAGTTCAGAGTCACGGTGGGTCCAGAGCATACCTGGAATCATTGGGCACAAGGCAGGAATACACCCTGGAGGGGGCGCCAGTCCTTCACAGGGCAACACACACACTCACTCACACACTCAGACACTCAGACACGCCAATCCACCTACCAACGTGTGTTTTTGGACTGTGGGAGGAAACCGGAGCACCCGGCGGAAACCTACACGGACAACACACCAACTCCTCACAGACAGTCACCCAGAGCAGGACCCGAACGCACAACCTCCAGGTCCCTGGAGCTGTGTGACTGCGACACTACCTGCTGCACCACCGTGCCGCCCCCCATTTCTATCATTTAACTTTTAATTTTTTAAACCTTGTCTTCTTTATATCTATGGAAATGAGCCTAAGTTCACCTTGCCCAATGCCCACCTTGCTAAGTGTTGGGAAGAAGAGTCTAAAAGCCACCACTATTGGGTTTTGGAGCTGTGGAACTGTTTTCTCTGGAGTGATGGAGCTCTATTCAAAAGCTTTTAGATGTTTGAAGTGATCCAGATATAAGCATGCAACATCAGTATCTAGTGTTCATTGGAATTAAGTTAAATCTCCCAAAATTATATAGACATCACTTAAAATTAGTGAATTTGGATGTTTTAAAGTACATCCATTGCTGACATAGAATGGAATGGAATGAAATGGAATGAGCTCAATCAGCCATTATTGCTCATGCCCAGTAAATCTCCCCAGCATTGGGCTGCAGTAAAGCACCATCCAATGCCTTTGGGAATGCTACTGAAGTCTGAGCAACTTGGAAAAGTCCCAGATTTTAATGGCTGGATGATAGGGTCAGAGCATATTAAAGACAGCAATTTTATTGGGTGCTGCTAACATGCAGGAATTAGTACCTACCAAAATGGTCCAAGGAATGACAACAGGTGAACTAGTTACAGGATCATGGACAACCAAGGCTCACTCATGCCCATGGGAGTTTTCACTGTTGCAGACAAACTACACCTCAAATTTTTGAAGATGCTGACAAGCCCTCAAATTTCCCTAGATCTCAATCCAAACTAGCACCTGGAAAGATCCATGGAAGCCCCCCTTGCAACGTACAGGACTTATAGGATCTGCTGCTCAGTTCCAGATTTATCTGCAGTTTTAAATTAAAACTCTATTGTTTATAATTTGTTTGACCAGAAGAGGATGGGTCTTCATTGTGAGTCTTGGTTCCTCTCAAGGTTTCTTCTTCCAGGTGGTTTTAATGTTATTGATGGCTCCTAAAGTTAATCTGATATTCAGATAGGGGCTAGATCTGCTATCAAGTGTGATTACAGCAGGTGATATGTTCCTGTTCCTGTTATGTGTATGCTCAGCTTTTATTCCTTGGCAGACAGGTGTTATCTATGGCATTTGAACATCATGTAACCCAGAAGCAGTGCTGTCTCTAGGGGAGGGCTGAGAGATAACATGTGGCCATGTCCCAGACCACCCACTGTGATTAAAAAAAAAAAAAAAAAAAAAAAAAGAAAAACGGTTACTGTCTGCAGACAGCATGGAAAGAGAATCTGTCATTTCCTCCACACTTCCCTTGGTGCCCCTTATCTGCCACAGCACAGGTGCCACTGCACTCTGATTATACTGTGACCATACAGTTCGTAAAGAGTACTGGTACTAGAACTAGTACTCAGTTAAAATATGCAATGCACAAAGCATTATTTTAAAGATAATGTTGAACTTATGGAAAGTTTTTTTTTTATTTTGTCAACTTTTAATATGATGCCACCACACAAGCTACAGGAGATTAAAGGGAACATTTATGACTGTGAGGAAGTTCTGTTCTGTCTGGTTTATTTAAGTCTTTTAAGGTGGAATGGTATGTTTGAGGGGGGAAAATGTTTTTCTCGGCATGTGCTCTAATGTTGTAGCTAACTCTAGAACAGTCCTTCCTTTACAACTTAAGAGAAAAACTGGGAATTCTTATGTGTTGCATGGAGAGCTCCTGCTTTTACCTTCAGGGAAGTGGTTTAGGGTTTTAAGATGTAGAGGTATACGAGCTCCTTTATCCCATATTCAGTTTCACTGCTGAATCAACAACGAAAGGGGAAGAGCTGATATGTGGATGTATATGAGGACATGAACATGTAACTGAGCATATTTTTGTGTCTTTGTTAAGGTGCTAAGAGATGGATAGACATGGACATGTGTGCTTTAAAGGTGACATATTATACCCTTTCCCACAAATTACAACAGCTCTCTGGGCTTTTACTAACATACCTGAGACATGCTTTGGTCAAAACACCACAAGGGTTAAGCACTACAGCACTATTCTCCCCACTATTCTCCCCCATCTAAATAGTCCTGTTCATACTGACCAGGGTCAGCACTCAATCCTTTACATCAGTGATTCCCAAAGTGGAGGGCTTTTGCAAAGTGGTCACAACAAGGCAAATGAAAGTGAAGCACAATGCATGTCACTTGTAATAATTCAATTGTAAATTTTATTTTTTATTTAGTTTTATTCTGTAGGAAGCTGCAATTTTGTATGAATTTCAAAGTTCAAAATAAATTCCAGTGGAGTTTGGAAGCAAAAGACACATATTCTCATCTACACAAGTGGGTCACCACTGTTTACAAGATAATAAGCCACACACAGCTCACCCAGTGAACCAATGATAAGCTATGCTAACAGAAGCTTGGTTCTCACTTGCATTGGGTCCAGAGCCTACCATGTACACATTCACTCTCAGACTGATGCCTATGGACACTTTTGAGTCACCAATCCACCTACAAATGTGAGTTTTTGGACCGTGGGAGGAAACCAGAGCATGCGGAGGAAACCAATGCGGACACAGGGAGAACACACCAGACTGCTCATAGACACTCACCTGGAGCGGGACTTGAACCCACAACCTCTAGGTCCCTGGAGCTGTGTGACTGCGACACTACCTGCTGCGCCACCCCTTTCTTTATTTATATTGCTCTTAATTTGTTGTTGTATTGTCTTGCTGTCATTCTGAGGCAGATGGATTTCTTTCGGTTTCTCTCAAGGTTTTTTCCTCATGGCCTCAGGTAGTTTTTCCTGCCACCATCAACATCACTTATAAAGCTGCTATTTGAATATGGATATTTTAAAAACTGCTACATAAATAAAACTAAATGTAATAGACATGTGTTGTTTTCTGTTTGACTGAAAACATCCAATAATTTTCGTGCCAGGACAGAAACAGTCACGAGTCCGCTTACTGAGATTAATGTGAGGACCGATACCAACTGTGTGTCACCACACCTCCCACTGACTGATACAATGCTATGTAATGACAATACAAGTGCATGAAAGGTTTATTCTTGAAGTGTAATTAGTATTTAAGTTTACTGTAGTTTTAGCAACATTTAAGAGTTTACTGAAAAGAACAGTGTAGACTCGCTAGTCCAATTACGCAAAACAGCATTAGCTTATTCCAATAATTAAAATTATTTTAAACACTGAATTTAGCAAATGCATTTCCAGGCTTGTAATGATGACAATAAATACCAAAGTCTTGAAGAATTCCCAACACATTGTAATGATTTTAAGCTATATATTTATAATGACTTATAAATGTAAGAAAATGCACGTATGCCGTCATGGCATTGGCAGTTAGTTTGACATTATCCATTATATTAGTTGTACCTAATAACTTGGCTCCAGTCTGCAGTGCAAATTATTACAGACCAAAAATAAAACAGAGAACCTCTAGAAAATCAAGTTGGAAATGACCTGGAGCTGTCCTTTCACACATGGTGCACACAGTGGGCGATCAGCTGGAAATATTGCACTCATGCACACATGCCCTCATTTGGTCTTTACCTAGAGTTTCTACTAGGGTGCTAGCTGGTTAAAGTCCAGGTAAAATCTGGTACAAATGTTATTTGGTGTTTATGTTCACACATACAGCTTCACCAGGATTTCAAGAAAGAAGCCAGGCCTGGTGACATAAAATATCACATTTTTAAGTTTATATACTTGAGCATGATTTAATTTGAATAATTTCTTATTTTACTGGCTTTGTTTTTCCACTTTTGAGTAAGATTTTACACAGTATCCATCTAATATTTCACTTAAAGTTTGCTTTTCTTCTACCTCTGTCACAGATGTAGCAATCAAGTGTGTGAAGTTTGCACTGGAGTAACATAGATTATATATAATTTGCTCTTTATAATGAATGACTTTGCTCTCTTTTTGATGGGTAGGATAGCCCTCTGCCCCCGTTCCCTCTGTATAAGACTACACAGAACAGAGCTAACATGACAAAGCTGACCTGTAAACAATATCCTACAAATGTATTAAGCTGTCTATGGACATTGTACTGGAGGCAATTCAAAAAGCTCACGTGTCTCCAAGGAAGTATTTACTAGCCTTCACTCTCTCAGTAACATTATGTGACTGGGGGAGACCTAGCTATTGAGAGGAAATGGCAAAAACTAAAACTGGGAAGGCATTTTTCTTAAAAATGGGTAAATGTATGAACGCAGAGCCAATAACAGTATCTATGTTGAATTTGAGGTGATCAGAACATTACATTTGAATACCGTGCTAGATATCATGAAAACGATTCTGTTTACCATTGAGGCTACAGTGATTTAGCACCATGCTAATTGTTGGGATATTAGCTGCTGCTACTCATCATCATTAGCTAGGAATTTTCTTTATAAAAGCTAAGGAGGATACTATTGCAAGTTAAAACTGAATAAATATATATTTTTACTTTAAGAAGGAGGTATGTCTGTAGTTGTCTTGGATGATGTGTAGCATGCAGCTTTTACAGCAGTTACAGGTTTGTTTAGGTAGCCAAAAGTAGGCCAGTGACACATTCCAATTTCCTGAAACTAAACTTTACAGGACAGTTGGTTACAAGGGACTGTATGAAAAGTGACACTAATATAAGAGCTTATACTGTGCTTGGTATCTGTACTATGGGCAGCATCCTCCTGCGTGAGAAATGCTCAAAGTGTGATAGAGCTTCTATGAGAGCAGAATGCTCTTACACCTTTTTGCGTGTGAACCTTTGGCAGCTGGCCAAGTATAAGAGCACGCTAGAGGGTGAGGCTCATCTTACATAACCCCGCACTGAGGACAAAGTCTCAGTGAGAAGAGTTTCAGTCTCACAAGAGCCAGAGCATCCTTCATTCCTCATCCTTCCTCGTTCTATATCTGCAGCACTACATTGGAACAAAAACTGATGGTGCATTTTTAAAAACTGCAGCTACTGCTCTGTATTTATTCCATTCATTATGTTTACATTGCAATAAATATCTGTATATATTCTGTATATATGTGAAGTGGTAGTTGGTTTCACTTGTCTTGGAGAAAGCACATGCTTACACTTACCCTGTCATTGTGTGTGAATGGAGGAGTCCTAGCAAAATTTAGCTATGAATCTAGACCTAATAGTTGTCTGCACCTGTTATCTGATCAGTACATGTGTAAGAGAAGCTGACATTAAAATGTATTTGTAAAAAAAGTTTAAAGCATAATAGTACAACACAGGAAATTTTAAGATTTGTTATAAAATGTGGCCAAATTATTTAACATTTTTAATTTGTATATATTATATACAATATTGGGGGCAGCACGGTGGCGCAGCAGGTAGTGTCGCAGTCACACAGCTCCAGGGGCCTGGAGGTTGTGGGTTCGATTCCCGCTCCGGGTGACTGTCTGTGAGGAGTTGGTGTGTTCTCCCCGTGTCCGCGTGGGTTTCCTCCGGGTGCTCCGGTTTCCTCCCACAGTCCAAAAAACACACGTTGCAGGTGGATTGGCGACTCGAAAGTCGTAGGTGTGAGTGAATGTGTCCGCGTGTTGCCTTGTGAAGGACTGGCGTCCCCTCCAGGGTGTATTCCCGCCTTGCGCCTGATGATTCCAGGTAGTCTCTGGACCCCCCACGACCCTAGAATTGGATAAGCGGTTACAGATAATGGATGGATATACAATATTTGAATACAAATTAAAAATGTAAAATAATTTGGCCACATTTATTTCCTCTTAGAGCCTATGAGTTTTATTCAGCAAAGTAAACACAGCATCACAACTGTGTTATTTTTGCTAAAATATATATTAAATAACATAATTAACTCTTCTTGTTCTTCTCTCTCTCACACATTTTCACACACATACACTGCTGCTGTGAGAGGTTTGGCATGTTTTTTATCTAGCCTTGCTTAAATTTTAACATGATTATTCATGATTAATCACAGAATATTGTTGTGATTAATGCAATTAAAATGTTTTAATTAATTGACAGCACAAATTTTCACCTTAACATTACAGCTTCAAAATCAGTGTGATGCTTCACTGCTCTGTAATAAAGAACAGAGCCTCTGTTACTTTCGGCTCAGCTCTGAAGAATCATCATCCCCTTTAATTTCAGGACAGTGGTGTAAAAGTGAATTACACTCTGCTGCTGTAGAGGGTGCCCAGGAGCAAAAATAACCTGTTACCAAATCTTACCTTTAATTGTTTTGAGTGCTGGCAAAAGTGAGACAAATACAATCAATGTGTCTACCTATGATAAGATCTAACTTCTATGCAAATGCTACACATGTAAACTAAAAGTCCAAAAATGTCTGTACACTTGGACATTCAGTGTTTTTACCAAAATTAAAGGTATTAACAAGGAGTGTGTTCCCTGTTTACTACAGCCTACTATTCTGGGAAATAGTACTATTCTGGGAAAGTTTTACATTAGATGTTGGAACATTTCTGTGAGGATCTGATGGCATCCTGCCACAAGAACATTAGTAAAGTCAGGATAATGGTGTTGGAGGATTACTTCTGCATCACAAACTTCACTCCAGCTCATGCCAAAGTTATTGGATGCAGTTCAACAGATGCAGTCCATCAACAGAGTTCCATTATGTCACAGTCCAGTGCTTGGGGCCTTATATCCCTCTAGCTGAGACTTGTCACTGGGAATGGTGACTCATGTGCAACTGCTTCAGAGTGCCCCTTTTCATGTCATACTTTTTCTTTGATGTTTAGTAAAGCTGTGTGTGCACATTAAAGTAGCTAAATTCACTGATTATGATGGGTGTCTACAGTTTTTTTTCTGCATGTTTTAATTTGAGGAATGGTACAGGCAGCATAGGAATCTCCAGTTCATGACAAAACAGTATAAAATTTTATTAAACCTTCACATAGAGGATTAGTTTATAGTGGAGTTGTGATACTGTAAATGTAGTAAAAGTATGGGCAGATATATAAAGAGGATAGAAACCTTGCCTCACTTCTAATCTACCTTTAATTTACTTTAAAACATAGGAATTCATGGTGCTTCATTCATCCCACTCTTCACTCTTTTCCTTCTAGACACGCCACAGATATTTTCTAAGAAAATGTGTCACTGCACTGTGGGGAACACACCGTTCTCACACAGGATCTGTGTTTAACAGAGTCACATTGTACAGAGCAGTGTGAACCCATACTCCAGAAAAAGCTTCGGTGAAATAATGACTCAGTTTTCTTTCTGAAAATACTCTGTACATTAGTAAAAGTGCAAGATGTTTTCAGTCAAAACAATACTGAATTATTTGGTAACTTGAAGAAAACCCTGCAATGGTATGTCACCCTGTCCACCACATGCTCTATGTAGACCTCCGTGACCTTGATTAAGATGAAGCAGTTCCAGAAAATGACTGAACCTGTGGTACAGCAGTGTAACCTCTGATTAGAAACACAATTCCAAAAAAAGTTGAGACAGTAGGTAAAAAGCAAATAAACAATAGACAGCTGTGATCTGTAAATTCACTGACCTGTACAACGTAACAAAAACAGCACGACATATTTAGTGTAAACGTGCTCATTCTGAATATGATGCCGGAAAACACATACTAAAATGGACAAAAGCCATTTCAACCTAGAAATATTACGCAATGTTCTGTAAACATCTTTCACACGAGATTTTAAAGGAGCTTGCCACTTTGCCAGATATTTCATTAGCACATACTTCAATAATTTAAGTGCAATAAACGGTGGAAGAGATTTTAGCTGTTTCACTCTTTACTGTGCATATTATCATCAAAAACAGATTCTGCAGAAATTACAAATTAAATTAGTTAAACTAATCCTATTTTTGGGATACTTTTGTTTTTTAAATAAAATGATGCTCAAAAATCAGAAGTGTGTACAATCACCAAATAGCACAGTGCAATAAATACATAAATAAATCAAATAAAAGTAAAAATATTTTTAAAAATGTGTCTATATATATATGAAATTACATCTTCAGTTATGAAGTGCTAATCGTTGTTCTAATCGTGTCCTTGGGGTTCTGAGGTCAATATCTCACCTTGGAGGAGTTTGTTGGGTTCCACACATCCTCATGGGTTTCGTCCAAGGGCTAAAATGTCTTTCAACAAAGCAAACCGTGTTAGTTGGTTGGCTTTGTCAAAATGCCCACTGTTGTTTGTGCTTGTGTGGGATACCCTGAGATGGACTGGTCCCGTGTTCCTGCTGTGTGCCCAATGATTCTGAGTAGGCTTTGAACCCACCATCACCCTGATCAAGATAAAGCAGTTACAGAAAATGAATGCACAAATTAATTAATAAACAAATAAGCAAATGTTACTTCAGTTTATTTCTTGATATTTTTATATGTTTTTATTTATTTTATTTGGTAACACCATTGTATTACAGCATTGTATTGGATTTCCTGAAACTAACTACTTACTACAATATGGGAAAAAAATGTCTGACACTGGACTCACTAAAGAAAATGACCTGAAACAAGATAACACATATTAAATTTTATATATTATTGTATATATATACTAACATAATTTTTGTTCAGTACAGAAATTAATCATAAAATAGTCATTAAACTTATTAGAAAATATACTTTTAATATTAACAAGAAAAAGCAACAAACTTCAGTACATCACTACACTGTGTTAAGGTAACAATCCCAGCCCTGTAGTTAAGAGCAGCTTTAAATGAAACTCATTTCACTGAGGACAAACACTCTTTGTTTTTTGTTTGTTTTTTTATGGCCTTTGACTATGGCCTAGCTTACAGCTGCATAGCTGTAGATAATCTGATGTGCCAGGACCAGTTCTAGAATTTGCCACTAGCAACTTTAATCAGCAACCCTTATGAGTGCACACCCTCTAGTGGTCATTAATATGTATTGGAATTCTATAGGGCACTGCACTTGAGGTTTGAACACCATAAAAAAGCTGCTCATTTTTTCACTGATCCAATAGGCAATTAGTTTGCCTTTATCGTCAATCCTTCTGTTACACATCACCAAGGAGTGAGCAAAGAATCTTCAGATCAAAAGAGAAGTGTAATTAATGGATATAGCAAATTTCACAAAGATTTCAACTTAACATATAATATAGAATTACCTTATTGTTCTAGGCTCAAATCTGCTCAGAGCATTATAAGCTTGAGTCTCATTTATGAAAACATAATATAATCTCTACTCCTATAATTGTGTATTAATATAGGTATAACTGAGTTTAAGATATTTAACCATCCTGAGAAAAACAATGTGGGAAAAATCTGTTAAAGTCCCCTTCCAATCTCATTGATTAAACCTCTTAAAACTCCTTTCAGTTTATCAATCAGTCATTCAGCAAACAGGATGAATATGTAGTAAATCCCCCACTCTTTTAAAAGTGGATATGCTCAGCCATGGCAGTGCTGACAACTTATTTCTCACATAATACATCTACTAGCAAATAATTAACATCACATGGACATGATAACAAGGTAAAAACTTGATTTTCTTATTGAGGGACATAATCTGACTGGTAGACACAAAAACCATTGAAGACAAAAAATTTCATCCTGCTGCCTACATCTCCCATAATGCTTAGCTGACGGTGTATCCTGCTGACGTTGCCCGTTGGTCACTGCATGTGTTTTTTGAAGCACCTTGTTTTGTTCCTCTAAATGACTGAAACGCACACAGATTTTTAACATAATATGGAGCACAGTGGAGTGTCGGTGTTAATTTTCGACCTGGACAACACGCTTGTGGATACAGCGGCAGCGGGGAAAGTGGCCATTCAGAAGGTACAATTTAATTTATGAATGAAAGGCGCATGTTCCAAAGAATGATCTCACATGCGAGTGATAACATGGTGTCATTAAATAGCGTATCGTAGTTAAATGTCGATTTTAACGTAGAACATAACAGAAACCTGCTTTTGGTTTGTAAAAAATTATATATTGTCCTTTTACGATACAGCTGTAAAACTCAACTTCATACAGGATGTAGCCTAATGTAACGCAGGGTTCATGGGAAATGTAGTTCAGTGCCCTTCAGGATGCTTGGGAGTCGCTTACAATTCCCAATTAATTAACATAACTACAGCCTGTAGATTTATAAATTATGTGAACTCGTGGACCAGTACGCGCATTATATTATACTATCACAATATTATACTATCGTACAATATGGACATTTAATCAGTAATATTTGCCGCCATCAATATTGCCTATTGTGTCAGTTCTGTTCTGGTCTCTGAATGCTGGGACCGTTGGAAACAGTGTTATTTATTTGGGGTATTTAAAACGTTTTTATATTCCAATCCCAATGCCTGAATATTCAAAATAAATAGGTTTCAGTGGCATAAAATGACAGTAATTTAACTTATTTCAGTTTATTTCTGGGACAACATATCGACCACAAAAAGTTTATTGTGGCAGGCCAAAGTATTTATATAAGTCTTTATATTTTATTTAAAATTCTTAACTCACCTCAAAACTATGTAATGATTATATTTTTGTGCACAGATGGGTGGGGAAAAAGATTCACATCTCACCCGTTAACATTATGCAAAATTAATGTTTTTATGAGGCACTTTATGAGACAAATTTTTTACTTTCATTTCATGCCAGTCTTATATCAAAATGACTGATAGTTTACAAAAACTCTTAATCTGTCAGTGCAAAAATTGTTTTGTTTTATTTTAAACTTGTAATTTGAACAGTCACTTCCAATACTTTCAGGTCAGCGAACTATTGAAGAGTAAAGTGGACGAGACAAAAATCAATGATATCTGTGGGAGGTTTCTCCATAAACTTTTTGAGGAAAATTTTGACCCTTCAAGAGGCCAAACCATAGATGATGTTCGGATAAATCACTGGCATGAAGCCCTGCAGGAAGTAGAGGGTGTGGACCCCATTCAAGGCCTGGCCTCAGATTGTTACTACACATGGAAGACCACCCGTCTTCAGGTTCTGGCTTTATCTCCTGAAGTGCTTACCTTGCTGGAAAACCTCAGGAGTTCTTACAAGTTGCTGCTGCTGACCAATGGGGACTCTCAGACTCAGAGAGAGAAGATAGAGGTGCTTAAATGTGAGAAGCTCTTCAGTGCTGTGCTTGTGGGAGGAGAGCATTCTGAGCAGAAGCCAGCAGCCTCCATTTTCACACACTGTTTTAAACTGCTGGGGGTGAAGCCAGAGGACTGCATCATGGTGGGAGATTCCCTAGATACTGATATCCAGGGTGGGATAAATGCAGGCGTCCGAGCTACAGTATGGATAAACAAGAAAGGAGTCTCTCCTCCAAAGGATTCTGCAATTCCAGATTACACTATCCCCTCGATACTGGACTTGCCTAAAGTTTTGGCTAATCTGAGATAACATTTAATTTCACAAAGTTATGGGGCGACCCCATGTGTAGTTATTTATCAGTTTACCAGTATGGGTTTTTGTGCCATCTGTAATTATTCACACAAAATACTTTTAACACGGCATATTATATTCAATGTATTATTAATTTTGGGGACGTTTCACAATAAAGCATATATTAAATGATATTATAAAAAGATTGTTTCTTTCAAAATCTTTTTAGTTTGTTTTATTTCATGTTTTTAAAAGCTGATTAATATAACTAATTAGTAACAGGCAATGTTTACACAGTGGCACATTTAAATTTAACTCACTGAATTATCAGTAGCCCTCTGTGGGGTGTGTTCCCACCTTGCTCTCAATGATTCTGGGCAGGCTCTGGCCACACAGCGACCCTGAACTGGATAAGCAGTTACAGTTAATGAATGAATTATCAATGTTGTAACTTATTATGGCAACTTTGTTAACATTATTTGCATTGTGTTCAGAACAGATGTAGAAAGAACTTTAAATTTATTTATTTATTTTCGATACTCAAGGGAGTCTAGTGGAATTCCATGCATTTTCATAAGTGTCTTTAGTTATAATAGCATCTAACATTGTGCAGTACTGCTAATCAGCAGTATTGTGAAGGTTTAGTCATGCACTCAGCCCTGGAACAGAGTAAGTTCTCTCTCATGTAAACAGAGAGCTAGTTCAGGCACTTTGCTCAAATTCTGAATGTACACTGTACACTCATGAAAATAATCTACAATTAATGTAAAACATTAAGACGTATTGCAATTAGGGAAAACATGACAAACGAGATTTGGGATTTTTACACAAACTCTACATTCATTTCACATCAAGTTTGATTTTGATGTTCATTGCAGCCAGTTCAGCCACAAAGTAGCGAAACACATAGGGCACAGACACTGTGTCAATGGAATCGCTCTTTTTACACAACAGGCAGATGGTCTCGCGATGGCGTGTGGCTGACCAATGAGGCGGAGGTTTCTCCAGCAGAGGGGACAGCAGGCTGCCACAGTCCACACACACTTGGGCCACAGAGCGGTCAGAGCAGTTAAAGAGACGGTCATGGAGTAAGAATGATGAGCCATGGGCCAGCAGGGCATCACGCTCCATTTCTCCGAAACGAATTCCACCCTGTATATTCCTGCCCCCCACTGGTTGATTGGTCACTTTGTCTCTTGCTCCGGTGGTCCGCACCTGGAACTTGTCAGAGACCATGTGTCGAAGCCGCTGGTAGTAGACCACACCAATAAATATGTCAGCCTCCAGCTCCAGGCCACTGAGACCAGAGTACAGACGCTCTGTGCCGTAGTAATTGTAGCCTGCCGCTTTCAGCATTTCACCAAAGTGCTCCAGAGCAGAGTTTTCCTCTGAAAAGGTGAAGGGTGTGGCATCATGGCACAGACCATGGAGGGCTGCAGATTTCCCTGCCATGCTCTCGATCAGCATTCCGATGGTCATACGTGAAGGGAAACCATGTGGGTTGAACAGGATGTCTGGGGTCATCCCACTTTCAGTGAAGGGCATGTCCTCAGCTGGCCACAGACGACTCAAGATACCCTTCTGACCATGTCTACTGGCAAACTTGTCTCCTATCGTGGGGTTACGTGGGATACGCATAGTGATGCAGATTCTCTTGAAGCGTCCGGTACCTGTGTCGTTACTACATACTTTAATGTTGTCCACCACACAACTCTCCTGACTCCTGAGAAAGACCATGAGAGAAACTGTTAGCATAGAGTGCATTTCTGAATATTAGTAAGAAACAGCACCAAAGCAAAAAGTTTCATCTGAGAAATGTTATGTTATTCAGTATGAGTAGATTTCATAAATATTATTGCACTGATTTTGCCAGTATTTCAAACATATTTGCTGGCCCACGTATTTTATTCAGGAAAAAGAAGCTTAAAATGTTTTACAAATAACCGTTATGTGTGTCTATAACGTTAAATCAGGGGTAAATTATCTTTCTGTATTTTATAAATGTATATTGCGGTGTGCCATCAGCATTACCAGGTACGTACATATATCTGATATTGGCACTGGTGCTGAATTCCCAAACCGGTGCATAAATATTGGTAATAATTATGATGTGAAGATCAAATTAACCATAGATCTGAATTTGACAATGTTTATCCCAAATAAAAACAACTTTAATCAAACAAGATTTAATTTGGCTGATCATAAAATGTAAATTTAGACAACCTGATAATTTCTTTACTTACTTGTAGAAGGTGACATAGCTCTGTCCTGTGTTGAGGTTGATGTAGCTGTAATAAGGGTCTCCATAATTTAACACCGTTCCTATAGGGGGGAGTCCATCTACATCCAGTTTGTTACCAACTTTAGGGTCACCTGGTTTAGTCCCAAACACCACACTGTCCAAACCTTTGGCCTTTTCCCCCAGGTCCACAAGCTCAGTCTTATAGACAGAACCATGGGCAAAGCCACGTTCCCATGATGACTTGTTCACAATCTAGGCAAGAGATCATAACGTGAATGATCATTAAAAATAATTTACCTGAAGTTGATGAAAGATTTCATTTCAACATGCAAAAAGCAAACAAATACTGATGCAGTCCATGCATTCTGGGTTTTAGAAGCCACATTAGAGATAAAGTTTGTCACAATCATCACTACTGCTCACCATAGCATCCTCCATATCATAACCTGTATAGGAGATGACAGCCACTACAGCATTTGTTCCAACGGGGTAGTTGTCCATGTTATAGTGGTCATACATTAGCGGCCGGACAAGAGGACTCTGAGGTGTCTGCAAGCGATAGAGCTTGTTATCAGAGCGTTCTAGATACGAGTGCAGAGGAAATCCCATGGTCTGTTTACCTATACATATACAAAAAAAAAAAAAAAAAAAAAAGTAAGAATGCATTCACGAGCTGAATATTTTATTTTAATAAAAGACAACAGGATAAGAAAGCTTAAGTAGTAGAGCAGGGTTCTGTCTCACAAAACAAGATCAATACAGCTCCTAATTTAGTTTCAGATTCACATTACAGAGATTACACTAAATGGTGCTTTTCCACTGCATGGAACCTCGGTAGGTCTCTTGCATTTCCACTGGCCAAATCTTTTATCAGTCCCCGTTCACTTCGGGTTCCAACTGTGCAGAGCAGGTAGTAAATAGCACTTTACTTTACAGCCATTGTGGTTTTCAGAGCCAGCGATTCATGTTAGAGGTGGGGTTTTGCAACATCACTGGCTCCATTTCGCAGGGGAGCCGTGCCAATGAAAAGCGATAAGCTTTAAGAGTCCCGAGCTGGACCCATGAGGTGGAAAAGCACCATAATTTACTTTTTCCTTTCTATAGGTTACCCATGCTAGAATTAAATGTCATTTATCACATGAAAGCAAAACATTGAGGATTCATTAAATCCATGAGCTAATAATTATGTGAAAACCATCTGAAGCAGATGCAGCACTACTACTGTGATGCCAGCGTGGTGTGGCCTGGTACAGTTTAAGTTGGACGAGTAAAAAAATCCCGTTTTGTGAGACAAGTCCCAGCAAGAAGAAAATGGCATTACCCATCTGGCACTGGTACATGTTCCTGGGGCTCTGGTTATGGTCTGAGAAGGGAATGAAACTAGCTACCACACTGAGCATGCTTTGGGGGAAAAGCTCCTGGTGTGTGGTTACACCCTCCTCAATTTCACTTTCAAATATTCCCACGTTAATGTACAGCTGTGCAGATACAGAACAGTAATTACAAACATGACACTTCAAATAAAATGTCACACTGAATTAAACTTCATTATTTATATATTTATGTTGCTTAACTGCAAAATCCCCTTTAAGAACACAAGTATATCAAGCCAGCGTACAGAGGCTACAATTTCTTACTTGTTCAAAAGTGCCGATGAGCTCCTGTTGGCCCAGCGCTAGGTTGCGGACAGGCCGCACCATGCGACACGGTGTTGTGAAGAGGTACAGACCCGGGTACAAGCTTGCTTTACCAGTCTGAGGGACGAGTGTTATTTCAGTCCATGGAGGCATCTTATTCTGCCTCAGAACCTATGATGAAATGGTGAGGGAGATGGAACAAAAAGCAGTTCAAATAAAAGCTATTTATTTTGGAAGCTATTTTGAAATAGGCTTCTGATTTGAGTTCCTTTCCACATTAAAATGGTGCACCGGTTACATTTTGTTAACCCTGTATTATGACTAAAACATGTAATACGTTTGCCAACATGTGTCAGTGTTTTCTATTCCACTGAAATGCACACAAATGCTACAGGGTAATCAGATTATGTCTTGTAAGTTAGGGTTGGTGTAGTGTTAGGATTTGAGTTGCCTCTGAGATGGCATCCATTTCACACATGCTTGTTGAGCCATTTTTGCACTGCTCAGGTTAGGTTAGAGTCACTGAATTCTAACCCATGTTGACTGTGCCCAAGTATGATTATCAAATGGATCAGCTCAACAAACAGTGCTTGTTCCATTACTTCACAATGCTTTCTCAGTAAGTACCTTCACTCAAAGTTCTCGCAAGTCTCACTGACCTTAAACCTGCGAAGAGATTCCACCACAGAGGACGCTAGGTCTTTCTCCATCCAGCCGACCATAGCCCCATCAAGTATCACAGGGTAGCAGTTGGCGTATGGCTGCCCAGGAGTACTGTCCATTGGGGTTACACCTGGCAAAATATTTTCTTATTGAATTTACATTCTCATGATGCTTTTTTTTTAATACATCAGTGGCCTACAGGTTAGAATTAAACAGCTAAAAGAAATGAAAGTCACTTGATTTTAATGACTATTCCATGCATATTAGGACACATTTATCCCGAAATCTACAAACTATTCCACCCCCATTATTAACAGCCAAATTCCAAGCCTGAAATGGTTTTGATGCATTTATAAAAAGGACAAAATATCAGTTTAGAAATATAATTCACTGTGTAAAAATACTGTTAATTCATTTGATAGACAATTCTGCTCTCAGTTAATAAGTTAGGCCATTACAGCTCTCCACCATTTCAATCCAGCATTTTCTAAGTCTTTCTAAAGCCGGTAGGTCATTCCTCATCACCCCTCCAACTTTCTTACCCAGAGAGCAGAGCAGGGCTGGCAGTGTGATGGTGCTAGATACCGAGGACACAATCTCACACTGAGCAGTCATGTGGTTCATCAAACCACACGGCTCTCCGTCTGGAGTGTGTACTGGGCAGAGGAAGCCCCAGGACTCTGGCAGCAGCTTCCGCACAGTTGTAGTCCTCATCTTTGCAAAGGCAGCTCCTCTGTGTACACAGCGGAAGTGTGACAAATAGCGAATGAAGTTCAGCTTGTCAGCCACCACGCATAGACCGCTCTCCTGAAGCATTCCCAAACCTGAGGTGAGAGAGATTGTCAGTTTACCCCTTAAATGCCCAGAACCTGTCAGGATGTCCAGCTTTCCATTCCTCACATACAACTTTGTCCCAAGTGGAATTGTGGTTCCATGTAATTAACAAATGATAAGGATTTTACTTAACATAAATAAATAAAATCAACTAAAACTAATACTGATGAGCAGAAAAGGGAATCTCAAGTGCCATCTAGATTTGGAGGGAGGGGAAATAAAAAAAAAAGCTTAACTATAAATCCAATTAATCATAACTGGAAAATCATGAAACAGAGCTTTCATATAAGAACACTGAATAATACCTGTTTTGGATACGAGATTGCCTGTAGCCAGCATGTACTCAAAGGCCTTAGTGAGGTCCGTGCCCATGCTAAAGACCCTAATAATGTTTTCTGTGGTGAGTCCTCCCACTCTTTGGCTCCTTTTATCCAATGCCAGTTTCACAGATACCAGCCAGCCAGTCATTTTTTCCTAAAATATATATATACACATACAAAACAGATGTTGCCTTACTGAAAGATGCATTACCTCTGACAAGAACTTACCCATATATTTTCTACATCTATTTCTTTAGTAAGAAATAACTTTTTAATTAAACGATGATAAACATCAAATGCTACATACTGCTGCCAGTGTAGTAGTAATGTTATGTAGAAAAGTAGTTTTACCTTCAGGAACATGAGGTAAAGCTGCCCAGGTGTCAGAACCTCCTGACACATCAGACTGTCTGGATTCTCCTCCTGACACTCCTGTTTTGCAAAAGCAAACAGCTTCCGTGTCATCAGACAAAGCATGTAGAACTTCTCCACATCAGACTTCAGGTGAATGCACAAGCATTCGCTGCAGACAGAAGAGAAAATTCAGTTTCAGTCTTTACACACACTGCTAACTAGACAGCCAATCACACTTCAGCAGCTATTAGGCTGAATAAAAGGTCCATTGGATAGACAGACAGGTTTAAAAATGCACAGATTTCATGTTCTGACTTACTTTGTGTGTGTTAATAACAGGGTGTAAAATGTGTATTCAAGCTATAGCTATTAACATATGCCACAATATAGTTATCTGGGAATATAATGAATAATGTACTTGAACACAGATTGCAAATATCACTAGAAAGAAAGTATAATTCTTCTGTTTAAATTGTTATACTGTAGTACAGCATGAAAAAGCAGAGTACAAGTGCCCCACTGGAGCTATCAGAGGTCACGAAGTTTACTCCCTGTGCTGGAGCTTCCAGATAGAACAAGGACCTCAGAAACAGAGGTTTATTCACCACTTCTGGAGCACCCAGAACAGAATATAAGCACCACGCTAGAGCTGCCAGAGTTTGTGGACCAATGTATAAGCACCAGCTGGAGTGGCCAGCGCTCACAGACCAAGGATTTAGCCCCACAATGGAGATTGGAGCTTGCACACTGAGGTTAAAGCACCCCACTATTCCAGTCTTACTATGAGCCATATTTAAAATAATATTTAAAGAGGGGGGCGAGTTTGTTTTCTTAATTGATACTGAACTTGACTGAAATTGTGTTATGCTTCCAATTTATTCATACTGATATTTGTTTGCTTACCAAACCACCAAATCTAACAAAGCAGAAAATAAATTGCTTGTTTGTTTTTATCCATCAGGTTTGTGGTTAATTTATTTACCTTTCTAAATTTGCATCTATGACATATTGCCTATTTTTCTTGTTTGATAGATAGCATCTTTAATATTAAAATTAGCAATTTATTGCAACACATGACCAAACACTTCACATAAGGCACTTACTCTAGAAGGAATTTAGCACACTGTTCGTTAGTGTACCACTCTGGCAAGGTGAGTTTGACGCGGAAACGCTCGCCAAGATAGTTGAGCACCTTCCCTCTGGTAACGCAGCCTTCTTCCATTACCAAGCGCAGCATCTCTGACACACAGCTCTTATAGAAGGAGTTATCCTCTCTGCCTTTTATCATCTCCTGGTAAATCTGGTAGTCTGAAAAGTTGACCAGGGCCTAAAGTTCACATTTAAAAAAGATTTTTAAAAAGACCAATAAATGCAACACAACAGAAAAGCTTTCAAGTTAAGGTCCAGAAAAATTTTTTAAGTTGTGCTGAAAATTATACATACACACTATACAGGGGAAAGTATGTAAAAACATTAAGTTAATAGTAATAATAGGGAGTTTGTTCCACCTTAGCTGCAGTTATAGCACTTTTAAGAAGGTTTTAGGTTGGATGCTTGAGCATTTCTGTGAAGTGAGGTCAGGTACTGTTTGGTGATTACTTTGGGACCATCCCAGTGTACTGAATTGTGCTGCATTTCTTCAAATAAGGCAATTTCAGATTTTAAGCCTAATACCTGGAAACTATCCTACATTTTGCACAGAGTATGACGACCTTTGGCTAATGGGTAATGGGTTGGGTTAAAATCAACTCAATTTACTAATAAGGGGATCTACCAATTCTGTATGTACACTGAATGAATGAAAGAAAAATATCTATAAACACTGAACGTGACTGAGTTACCTTAAGAGCAAATCCAAGAGGAAGGAAAAATAGCTCTTTACGATAAATGAAGTTAAGCATGACCGTTCCGTTGTCCAGGTAGTGAAGGTTCATGTTGATGGCTGTGTGCTCATCTCTCACACAGTGCATAGAAATACCTGTGAGCACAGAGACAAGATAAACAATCAAACCCATTTCTTTCTTCAAGTTTCAGTTGAGCACATGAACACCAAACATAATCATATTGCAGCTAAATGTGTTCCACTTTTAAATAAGTATAAAAATAAGTAAACAAAAACCAATATTCTTTGCATACATATACAGTCACACTCACCATACTGTGTGTAGCCCTGGCCTCTGCTTCTAAACTTGGGTCTTGCTAAAGCGATGGGGAAATTTCTCCTTGGCATGATAAGCATACGAATCACTTTCTCAATGCCGTTTACTATAAAATAGCCTCCCATTTCCTACAAGACAGCATTGGGATCAGACGGAGAAAGCCAAACACACAGGCTAAATGGTGCATTTACATTAAACACTTATTCAGTTTTTATTACAGTGTAGAATGAAG
This sequence comes from Hoplias malabaricus, assembly GCF_029633855.1. Lineage (NCBI taxonomy): Eukaryota > Metazoa > Chordata > Actinopteri > Characiformes > Erythrinidae > Hoplias > Hoplias malabaricus. Next base: position 34,537,714 of record NC_089807.1, on the reverse strand, counting down.
CACTATCCTCACCTCTGCTTCTTCATGGTGTTCTATGAGCTCTTTAGGTGAAAGGCCATGGAGGTTACATAGCTTAGACTTTACCATGATGGGCACCTGCCCCAAAGAATGCTTTACAATTCCCTTAGGGACCCCATTCACTGACCAGCTAACATCTGCCTGCAAAGACAAAGAGGAAAAAAATACAGAACAGTGTTTAAAAAAAATAAAAAATAATTTAAAAAAAACTCCCCCTTTCGAGTCTTGGGTCCTTTCATTTTCTTCCTCATGTTCTAAGGGTTTTTCTTGCCACAGTTAATTCAACAATGTCCATTTAGTGGCAACGTATGCTGTAAATAGTGCTATACAGACAAAACTAAAATGAACTTTATAACTACAAGCTTACTCTGATTCCTGGGTAGTGGAATTTCAGAAAGTACAGAAAAACCTACCACCAGTTTTCCTCTGTATGTGCACCGCCGTCCTCTACACTCCGCAGGGAACACGCGGAGGTCCTTACAGATCCCACCTTTGGCTACAAGAGGACTCTGGATGCTGGCTTCTGCAAATGCCAGACTGATTCTGTCTCCTTTGTGCGTGAACTCCAGAGGAGGAATAGCCTATTAATAAACAAGACATATTTATTTGTGCATGTGAATATATATTAGCATTTTAAATTATGATTTGACATAAATGCATCCTCATTGCAGAGACGTGTGTTGGTAGTGGTGATAATAGAAGTTTAATGCATGTAAAAACTCCTTCAAAGAAATCTGTTATGAATAGGGTGTCTTTTACGACAGTGTTAAGGATTAATTTATGATGCTCAAAAGGTTGTGGGGTGCCAATTTATGTATTTACTTTACAGACATGTTACTATTAATATTAATAATTCACATAAAAGTGGAACACCACTGTAAATATCGTTTCTCTAACATTACATTAACATCATACACCACATTAACATCATACAGTTCTGCATTATTGAAGAATAGTAGATCCTCAAAGTGTCGATTATTTTATAGTCGGGATCGATTCGAAACGCTCTGAGTCGACTCAATCCCCGTGTAAGAATGTATCCTTGAGCCCTATTTGATTAAATCAGAACATAGCATAAAGTACTACTCTTATTTTAAATCACATATCACTATGACTTGTAACAATTTCAAAGGGGTGAAGCACATTTTAATCGGTTAAAACAGATATATATATACAAGGCAGTAACACGCGTAAATATTAATCCAGGTTTAGACCCTTTAATTCTAGGGACTTGGTCAGCATGAGGAGGTTCCTGCACCACGTGAGCACACAGTAACTGTACGAATGCATTAATACGAAGGTATTAATACAGGTCGATATACCACATTATAATTAAAGAGGCTGTCCCAATGAGATGTTTAAGATATATTTGTGCTGCTTCTTTTGAGTCCTACATCTGTTATGTTTGAGGGGACAGGCATGGAGCTGGACCTTCATCTCCACCATAAACATCAACTTACTGCCACATTATGAACCAAGACAGTGTCAGTAAGCTGATGTTTATTAAAGGTGGTGCGCCAGGCTTTCTGTTACTTAGCAGTAATGCTATCTATAACAGCAAGATAGCAGTAAGTTAGTCTGGAGTTGTACCTGAACGACTCTACTGAGCCCCTCGCTTGTGGCCTGGTTGAAGGATTCGATGTGCGCTTTGACGAGGTCCTGGACCGCGCCGCGCTGCTGTTTTGGCGGGGTGCCGAAGCCCGGCTGCGTGAGGGGTTTGAGGCTCGGAGCCGTGGGTAAATGGCTCCATTTCCACAGAGCGTCCATGCTGATCTCACATGTGTTCACCACCCGCAATGTGGTACCAACCTTCTGTGTTTATGCGTTCCTGTCTACTCGTATCAAAATAAAAGTCCTCAAAGCTTTCGTGGGAGAGAATAAAAAAAAATTAGAATAGATTTTAAATATATATATATATATATATATATATTTTTTTTACAGCCTGCTAAATTTAAAGGGTATGATACTAGAAATTTGTGGTTATTACTGGGTAACTTAAGAACATTTTACTAGTTAGGCACGTAACTACGTTTCAAATCCATTGTACTTCTAAGCATAATTGACTTAGCTAAAAGTATTACTATTACTTTAATATTTTTTATTTATTAATATTATTATTGTTGTTGTTAGTATTGCAGCTACTATTTTGAACTCACTGTGTTTCTGAATGAATAGATCCTTTAAAATTATTTACAGTGCACATACAGAGAAGGACATGGTCAGCTATTTTCTGAAGAGGCACTAGCAGAGTCTCAGCTATGTACAGTACTGTGCATAAGTCTTAAGCACCTAAGATAATTATATATATTTAAACTAATGCCTTCTCAGTAAGCGTGGTGTTTGTATAACGTTATATATAATCGCAGTAAATAAAAAAAAAATAAATAAAAAAAAACAATAATATAAAAATATATGACTTTTTCCTATAAAGTTGTGTGAATGAGTTTCAAGAACAATGATATATTCAGATTCTCCTTGATTGCATTAATTTATTCAACAGCACACTTTATTTAAATCATTATTTATTAACCGGTAAAACTAGGTAACAGTGTTAAATATCTCCAAAATATGTGATGATGATTGGTGTGGTAAATCATATGTCCTGAACCTAATGAGTACAAAGCACCATTAATCTCTGCTAGTACCTTTAATGAAAGTAGCTGACCATGTCCTTCTCTGTATGTGCACTGTAAATAATTTTAAAGATATATAATTACATTCAGCACTACAGTAAATTCAAAGCAGTAGCTGCATTCCTTATTTATAAAAATGACAGTAATACTACTCCGGTAAAGTTGGTTTCATATTCGCATATTCAGATTTCTTTCTTCAATAGCTCTCAAACGGTGCATGCAAATGACTTAAAACTTGCAAAGTATTGTTTTTGGGATCCAAGACAAGCAACTACAACTCAGTTTATGTCAGAAATGTTTGCCATTTAAAAAACACGAAATATATTGTTTTCTATGGGCTGCCGCCATCTCCGCGAGAGCTAAGGGACCGTTTACAAACTACACTACACGGTAAAAACGAAGGTGACGAACCTCGCACATGATGTATGCTACATCTCTTACCTTGATAAATTTAACCATTACTGGCCCGTGGTGATACATTTTTCATTACAAATGTCAATAGCTTTTGAACCTTTGATGATATTGTTTCAAAACAAATTGTATTTGATCAAGTGCCACCCACATGACATACTACACCTCTTATTTTGGTCATTTTAACCCTTACTGGCCCGTGGTGATACATTTATTATTATAAATTTCAATAGCTTTTGAACCATTTATGATATTGTTTCTAAACAAATTGTATTTGATCAAGTGCCACCCACATGACATACTACACCTGTTATTTTGGTAAATTTAACCATTGCTGGCCCGTGGTGATATATTTTTCATTACAAATTTCAATAGCTTTTGAACCTTTGATGATATTTTTTCAAAACAAGTTGTATTTGATAAAATGCCACCCACATGACATACTACACCTGTTATTTTGGCAAATTTAACCATTTAAAGAAAGCTGGAGCAGACATTCCCAGAAACAGAGACTACCTTATGTAATGCATAACATGAGATGTGTTGCTACTTGTCTTGGACAATGTCCTAGATCCACAATGGCCCTTTACAGACAAACAGTCTCTGTTTCTGGGAATGTCTGCTCCAGCTTTCTTTAAATGTATCCTGTTGATACACCAACATTTTGCATACACCTACTGTATGTACACCTCTGGCAAAAGTTATGTCTCTCATGAGTCAGACAACTTAAATTTTACATTGAAAGTAATTTTTTGGGATTATAACTATTGATGGTGTTTTGTGTGTATATACTTACATTCTGCAAAATATTGACAGTTGGTCAATAAAAATATTTTAAAACCTGTTAAAAAAGCTGCTCAAATTATTGCCTACCCCACCATTACTTCATTCAAACAGCTACATGTTCTTTCTGAGCAATTTCATTAAACATTCAAAAGCTATTGAAATTTATTCTCAAAAATGCATCATCATGGGCCATTAATTGTTAAATTGACCAAAATAAAAGGTGTAGTATGTCATGTGGGTGGCACTTGTTCAAATAAAACTTGTTTAGAAACAATATCATAAAAGGTTAAAAAGCTATTGAAATTTATTTTCAAAAACCCATCACCACGGGCCAGAAATAGTTAAATTTGACCAAATAACAGGTGTAGTACGTCATGTGGGTGGCACTTGATCAAATGCAACTTGTTTTGAAACAATATCATAAAACCTTCAAAAGCTATTGAAATCTGTAATGAAAAATGTATCACCACGGGCCAGAAATTGTTAAATTTGCCAAAATAACAGGTGTAGTATGTCATGTGGGTGGCACTTGATCAAATACAACTTGTTTAGAAATAATATCATCAAAGGTTCAAAAGCTATTGAAATTTGTAATGAAAAATGTATCACCACGGGCCAGAAATAGTTAAATTTGCCAAAATAACAGGTGTAGTATGTCATGTGGGTGGCACTTGATCAAATAAAACTTGTTTAGAAACAATATCATAAAAGGTTAAAAAGCTATTGAAATTTATTTTCAAAAACCCATCACCACGGGCCAGAAATAGTTAAATTTGACCAAATAACAGGTGTAGTACATCATGTGGGTGGCACTTGATCAAATGCAACTTGTTTTGAAACAATATCATAAAACCTTCAAAAGCTATTGAAATCTGTAATGAAAAATGTATCACCACGGGCCAGAAATAGTTAAATTTGCCAAAATAACAGGTGTAGTATGTCATGTGGGTGGCACTTGATCAAATACAACTTGTTTAGAAATAATATCATCAAAGGTTCAAAAGCTATTGAAATTTGTAATGAAAAATGTATCACCACGGGCCAGAAATAGTTAAATTTGCCAAAATAACAGGTGTAGTATGTCATGTGGGTGGCACTTGATCAAATACAATTTGTTTAGAAACAATATCATCAAAGGTTCAAAAGCTATTGAAATTTATAATGAAAAATATATCACCACGGGCCAGTAAGGGTTAAATTGACCAAAATAACAGGTGTAGTACGTCATGTGGGTGGCACTTGATCAAATACAATTTGTTTAGATACCATATCATCAAAGGTTCAAAAGCTATTGAAATTTATAATGAAAAATGTATCACCACGGGCCAGTAAGGGTTAAATTGACCAAAATAACAGGTGTAGTACGTCATGTGGGTTGCACTTGATCAAATACAATTTGTTTAGAAACAATATCATCAAAGTTTCAAAAGCTATTGAAATTTGTAATGAAAAATTTATCACCACGGGCCAGTAATGGTTAAATTTATCAAGGTAAGAGATGTAGTATACATCATGTGTGAGGTTCGTCACCTTCGTTTTTACTGTGTAGTGTAGTTTGTAAACGGTCCCTTAGCTCTCGCGGAGATGGCGGCAGCCCATAGAAAACAATATATTTCGTGTCTTTTAAATGGCAAACATTTCTGACATAAACTGAGTTGTAGTTGCTTGTCTTGGATCCCAAAAACAATACTTTGCAAGTTTTAAGTCATTTGCATGCACCGTTTGAGAGCTATTGAAGAAAGAAATCTGAATATGAGAATATGAAACCAACTTTACCGGAGTAGTAATAGTCACTTGCATAAAGAAGCATACTTTTGATTCAATATTGTAATCTATAATTATGCTTAGATGTACAATGAATATATATGTGGCTTATTTGTAAAACGTTTGTACAATACTAAGTAATAACCACATATTTCTATTATCATATATATATTAATATATATCCCTGTCCACCCATCACACCCCTTAATTATTATTTCCAAACTACATTATTTTTTAGGTTGCTTAATAGTCATTATTTGTTAAATCATTAACAATGGCTTTGTTATTTTCCAGCCAAATTGTACAAAATAACAATCACAGACTTTATGTAAAACTGGATTCCAAAAAGTTGTGACACTAAACAAATTGTGAATAAAAACTGAATGCAATGTGGAGGTGCCAACATCTAATATTTTATTCAGAATAGAACACAAATCACAGATCAAAAGTTTAAACTGAGAGAATGTATCATTTTAAGGGAAAAATTTTGTTTCAAAATTTCATGGCATCAACAAATACCTAAAAAGTTGGGACAAGGCCATTTTTTACCACTGTGTGGCATCCCCCCTTCTTCTTACAACACTCAACAGACATCTTGGGACAGAGGAGAACAGTTTCTCAAGTTTAGAAATAGGAATGCTCTCCCATTCATGTCTAATACAGGCCTCTAACTGTTCAATCGTCTTGGGCCTTCTTTGTCGCACCTTCCTCTTTATTATGCACCAAATGTTCTCTAAAGGTGAAAGATCTGGACTGCAGGCTGGCCATTTCAGTACCCGGATCCTTCTCCTACGTAGCCATGATGTTGTGATTGCTGCAGAATGTGGCCTGTCATTATCTTGTTGAAAAATGAAGGGTCTTCCCTGAAAGAGATGACGTCTAGACAGGAGCATATGTTGTTCTAGAACCTGAACATAGTTCTCTGCATTAAATGGTGCCTTTCCAGACATGCAAGCTGCCCATGCCACAAGCACTCATGCAACCCCATACCATCAGTGATGCAGGCTTCTGAACGGAGCGTTGATAACAACTTGGGTTATCCTTGTCCTCTCTGGTCCGGATGACATGGCGTCCCAGTGCTCCACAAAGAACTTCAAATCGTGACTCATCTGACCACAGAACAGTCTTCCATTTTGCCACACTCCATTTTAAAAGACCCCTGGCCCAGTGCAAACGTCTGAGCCTGTGGACCTTGCTTCGAAATGACTTCCTCTTTGCACTGTAGAGTTTCAGCTGGCAACGGCAGATGGCACGGTGGATTGTGTTCACTGACAAGGCTTTCTGGAAGTATTCCTGAGCCCATTCTGTTATTTCCTTGACAGTGGCATTCCTGTTTGAGGTGCAGTGACATTTAAGGGCCCGGAGATCACGAGCATCCAGTAGAGTTTTACGGCCTTGACCCTTACGCACAGCAATTGTTCCAGATTCTCTGAATCTTTTGATGATGTTATGCATGGTTGATGATGATGATAACATAAAAGTCTTTGCTATTTTACGCTGGGTAACACCATTCTGGTATCGCTGCACTATCTTTCTGCGCAACAATGGTGGAATTGGAGATCCTCTTACCATCTTGGCTTCAGAGAGACACTGACACTCTGAGAAGCTCTTTTTATACCCAGTCATGTTGTCAATTGACCTAATTAGTGTTAATTGGTCTTCCAGCTGTTCGTTATATGCTCAATTTCCTTTTTCCAGCCACTTATTGCGCTCTGGTTTCCTCCCACAGTCCAAAAACACACGTTGGTAGGTGGATTGGCGACTCAAAAGTGTCCATAGGTGTGAGTGAATGTGTGTGTGTGTGTTGCCCTGTGAAGAACTGAAACCCCTTCCGGGGTGTATTCCCACCTTGCGCCCAATGATTCCAGGTAGGCTCTGGACCCACCGCGACCCTGAACTGGATAAGCGGTTACAGATAATGAATGAATGAATGAATGAATGAGCCACTTATTGCTACTTGTCCCAAGATTTTTGGGATTTGTTGACACTGTGAAATTTTGAATCAACATATTTTTCCTTTAAAATGTTACATTTACTCAGATTAAACTTTTGATCTGTCATCTATGTTCTATTACAAATAAAATAATGACATTTGCCATCTCCACATCATTGCATTCAGTTTTTATTCACAATTTGTTTAGTGTCCCAACTTTTTTGGAATCCGGTTTGTAAGAGCTTTTGTTTACATAAAAAGTACATGTGTAATGTTTACCAGATTTCTGCTGAACTATAATGGGCTTCTTTCATGTCACTGATAAGCTTTCTCAGGCCTAACATAACACACAGGTCAACGGTCTCAGAGAGAACCAGATTCACAATTCCATCATTATTAATTATAGTATTTTTACATTAAAAATCATTATAATATATGTATTTCCATATTTAATAATGAAGTCAATGCTTTAGTCATTTAGACACATCATGGGTTTCCTCAGGGTTGTACATTGGTAGGTGGATTGGATACTCAAAATTGCCCACAGGTTTGAGTGAATGTGTGAGTGTGCGGTGCCAGGGTGTGTTCTTGCAGTGATTCTCACTTTCAGGATTATGCCATTTGCATTCTAATTTGCTCTTTGTATATCCACATTATTGCACTACCTTTTATTGACAGGAATCAGATTGCCTAGTTTTACACATCAATGCCAAAATATCATACTTGTCATTGGTCCTTTGCGTGTTAGTCAAATTTCATTTCCTGCAGTAGCAGGCAGTTCTTGGCCACGTTAAATTGCGAAAGGCACCTGATTCTCTAGAGTCTTCAATGCAAGACTAGGTAAACAGGCAAGACAGGAGAAGCTGAGTGCTGTTGAAGGCACTGGAAAAAACCTATATGACCTGTAATCTTTTAATTGATGTAGGGAACAAAACAATATATTGTTACCAAGTAAAGTTGATGTTAAGTAAATTAAATTAATGAAAATAAAACAATGTGTACAGATAAAATATAGCTCAATGTAGATATGCAAGATCTAATGAGAAAGTAATTGAGGAGAGGCATAGAGGTGTCCAGGAGGAAAGAGGGCATAGGGGAGAGAGTAATGTGAATGTTATTTGGCAATGCACTGGGTTTAAATATTACTAGTTTTTGTAGAACATTAACCAAAAAAGACCTCACTGAATGTCCAATCACAATGTGAAATTATTTGTTGGATGCCTCAGAAAAAACTGGAATCTCACAGTAGGATTCTAAACATTTTGAGATGAGGAGAAGAACTCACGAAACTGTCAATTCTGAACAGACTGAGGAGAAATGTTTAAAAGGCAACGCTTTACAAGTGCAAGTGAGGTAAGGCACCTTCAAGGTCAGCGTTAGTAAAGATATTTCCCCTTCTTTATTAGTAGCAGTAAGGCCAAGGTCAGGTACTAATGTCTAATACCTTTCCAGCTCATCCTAAGGGTACTAAGTGTACCCTTCTTACTCAAAAGAACACATTTTCACATATTTTCACACACACATGCTGATGACTGGAATTAGTCTTGTTTTCCATGTGGTTTTCCATTAAATTTATTTTAATTAATTTATTAATATATATATTTTTTAAAAACTGGTCATCAGTGATGTGAAGGTTAGAGAAGTTCAAATGAAATTTGAACCAATAAAAATATTAAGGCTATGTCTATTTCTTTCTTCTTTTAGGTCTTCATGGAAATCATGGATGAAATGGGCATTACTGGTCCTCTGTGTCCTGTATGTGGTCATAACTTTTATAATATGCCTTTTTCCTAGTATTGTTCAGCACCTGGTTTATGCACAGTATGGTGAGTTTTAAACTTTCACCTAAATTTAATTTTTTCACCTGTGAAAGTTATTGTGGTTTAACATCAATTCATTATTGTCTCTCTCATCAGTGTTGTCCTTTGTTGACTTGAGTCGTCCATCTGACTTCTTTCTTAATCACACCATCAATATGCACCTTACTTCAGAAGAGGGGGTGACTCTGGGCGTGTGGTCAGTAAAATAAAATCTGTATTTATTTACACTTTGTCAATGTGAAATTTAAAATACCTTTCAAACTTTACCCTGTAAATACTTGAAAAATTACTTAAGTTCTGTATTTAACTATAATTTTTATTTAAGCCTTCAAAGTACAATTTTAAAAGGCCATTTGGTATTTAGCCTCCATTTTCTTACCATTTTTTCTTGAGAATTTGAAATAAGATCATTTATCTGCACTGATATACTTATTTTCAGTTACAAAAGTGTCAAAAATGTAATGTGCTTTATGTTTTTTTTTTCATTTTTTTCATTCTGACTCCTGAAGGCACACTGTTCCTGAGAAAAAGTGGAAGGAGGCCCAAGGGAAGGGGCTAGATTGGTATGAGAAATCGTTGGGTGATGGATCACCAGTTTTCATCTATTTCCATGGCAACAGAAATAACAGGTAGGCAAATTTTTTGTGTTATGTTATAAATAAAAATATTATATATCCTTCAATGCACAAACCAATTGGTCTGATACAGCCTGAACTAGATAGGTATATATGTTAATATGTTAAAAATTGTTCAGCCAAAATAAGATAAACACAATATCCTTCTGAATATAAGTTGATCAGCCAAGTCACATTGGTGTCTACTTTATTTTGCCTCCACCTTCCAAACTGAAATAAACAGTTACTAGTTACCAACTAATTATCGAAGTAATCTCAAACAGTTTGGTAATGTGGCTTTGGTGTACACTGTTGTCTGCAAAAATGGGCAAATGTATAAACAAAGTTCATAGAGTAGATGTTAATAGTATGTTAGATATGCAATGTACTTTTCAAATATTTAAAAAAAAGGAAATGTGTTTCAAATGTGTATGTGTTTCATTGTTTAACAGTGCAGAGTCACAGTGGTTTGCAGTATTCATAAGCAAATGAAATCAAAAACATTTTTCCCAATAACAAGTCAGGCAGAATAAAAGGAAACCAAAACATGCAAAGAGTTATCATTACCATACATCCTGTCTGGGTGTAAAAGAGTCACTAGAATGTCATTTCAACAAAGTGAAAGTGTATTTTGGTATGAACAGAAAATATTAGACTTTCTATGATCATAAACTCTCATGAACTGATAGTTTTTTGTTATTATTTTTTATACTAAATTTTTATACTTTTTTATGCCCAAACATTGAATGGAGAAGAATTTGATTATCAGGCTATAAAGGCAACTCTTAGTTGTCTGGTTAAAGAGTATCTGTATATGCATTAAAGTTTTAGAAGGAGAAGAAACAGGTTAATCGATCCCCTTAAATTAATTTTAAATTAATGTTAAATTAATTTTAACACCGTTTTGTCATTATGGGTGCATTTGCATTACTACAAACGTGAAATATTTGGCAAAGCTAAAATGAAGAAGCAAACCAACTATGTTTTGTTTGATTAAACACAATAAGAAAAGATTAAACATTTTACCAAGTATGTGCATAGCAGGATGCTTATAATATAAATAGTAATTTGTGTATTAGTCCATCTCTGTGTATACTATTTGTTGTAAGCATCTTGATAATTAAATAGAAATGCAAATAATTATTCAGTGAGACTGAACGGAGAGAGACTGTTTCAAAACTGAAATTAAACTTATTAAATTGTTATACATTCAGGTTTGCAGCTTAATCCTCAATATTATTTTTGTTTCATTTGATGATCATAAAACTGCCTTAATAGTATTATCCATTATCTGTACGCGCTTATTCAGTTCAGGGTCGTGGTGGGTCCAGAGTCTACCTGGAATCATTGGGCGCAAGGCAGGAATACATCCTGGAGGGGGCGTCAGTCCTTCACAGGGCAACACACACACTCACACCTATGGACACTTTTGAGTCGCCAATCCACCTATGGATTGTGGGAGGATACCGGAGCACCCGGAGGAAACCTCTCAGCATCAAACCCACAACCTCCAGGTCCCTGGAGCTGTGTGACTGCCCCCCTTAATAGTATTGTCTCTGCTAATCTTTTATTATTTTTTTATACAGAGCAGCCCCCCATCGAATAGCAGTGGCCAATGTAAGTATGGGTAAACTATCTTCACTGTTATAGATGTAAACAAAATACAACTCAGAGTATATTATCTGTTGCAGATAACTAGTTCTCTTGGCTATCATGCAGTGGTTATGGATTACAGAGGTATGGTAAAACCAAGTAATGAAAAATATTTTGTGTTGATCTTTATCCTGGAAAATGTTCCTTGTCAAATAAAACTTCATTACATTCCTTAGGTTTTGGAGACTCCACTGGAGAGCCCACAGATGCTGGACTGCTCACTGATGCCCTCTACCTGTGCCACTGGGTAAGAGCTCGCACCAAGGGCAGCCCGCTGGTCATTTGGGGTCACTCACTTGGGACAGTGTGAGTAGGTGTTGATTTTTGCTTTTTCCTAGCATTTGTTCTTTCGTAGACTAATGAGAAGATAGAATGTATGTATTGATTCAGTTCTGTATATTTGTGTTTCCACGTATAATTACTGTCCAACTTCAAAATGAATTTCAAAATTGAAAGCATTTCCCATAATAGATCAAAGCTATAGTAAAAGTGTCTTCTAAACCTCACTGCTAAGCAGTTTCAAATACTTTAAATATTACGGTATGAGAACTCCACATCTCATATACACTTAGAGAGATAAGGATCTTTGGCTTTACATTTACAGAGTGGCAACCAACACTGCATTGAAGCTTCAAGAGCAAGGTAAAAATTAATACATTTTCAGTAATGTTTGTACTAACAGATGTGACATATTTTCAGTAGGTTATTATTTCTCTGTACTTTTCAGTTAGTTATTATTTGGATTATATTGGAATTCAGTCTTTTATATTGGAAATATATAATGAACCAAGTATTATCTGTAATTTGAAAGAGCAATAAATAAGAAACTATGATCTAACAAACTAAAACAAAATTAAATAATAACTTTCAAGGTTAAGAATACAAAACAAACAATAAGAACAATTAAAATAGATAACTGATACAAGTGGAGAGAAAGCCCACCCCAGTCATACACTGTAACGTTCCTGTCATGGGGAGCTTTTAGCTGCACATTCAGTGCATGTCTCTAATCATTTCCCATTCCCTACATAGTGCACTAACATTACATGTAAGACATAACTGTGGGTTTAAAATTGAGCACAAAATATTTAAAATTAAGTTTTTCAGCCATGGTTTGATATGGATATATGTTATATTAGAACTATGCAGTTCAACTGAGCTAAATAAAGACTCTTTTAGGCAGATATAATTTTATCTGGAGTAGTTTATTCCGAAGATTACCAGTCTGGGTAGTTTAATGATATTGTAGTGTGGGGGTCAGTGAGCTGAGGCTGATCCAGTCTGAGTGGTGAGTGCAGTGCAATACAGTTTGTCACTGTGATGTAGCAACAAGCTACTTATTGAGGAACTATATTTTGGGAAAGATTTACCAATGTATACATTGGATTCCACTTCCACAGCTCAGTTATTTATTTCATATTTTACTTAAATAATTGTGATTCTTTATTTCAACCAAATGTTCTTGTTCTTCTTGATCTTAGAAACGTCTATAATTACTATTTAACAATTAACAATGAACACACTCCCCATGTCCGCGTGGGTTTCCTCCAGATGATCCAGTTTCCTCAAAAGAGTCCACAGGTGTGAGTGTGTGAGTGAATGTGTGAATGTGCATCGCCCTGCAAAGGACTAGTGCCCCCTACAGGGTTTGCTCCCACATTGACTCTGAACCCACCACGACCCTGAATTGGATAAGTTCAACTAAATTGTTTTAGACAGTAAGTGAATGAATGAATGAATGAATGAACACACTGATGCATGTTATTATGATGCATGAGTTGCCTTCCTGGTTTTACAAACACAGTTACACACAACGTTTAAAAGTACAATTTTGTGTTCCTTTCTTTATTTCTACAATTTTTATCTCACAGATTAACTTTTTAACACTTCATTACCAAGGGAGCTAATTATTATGATGCAAGCTTTAAACAAATATGAATCACACCAAACAAAAACCAAGACTGCTTCTTTGTCTTCCTCCATTTTTCCAGTTCTCCCCAGCTCTTTATACCCATTAGTGCACCTTTGCCAATTATTTTGCATTGAGAGCATGACAGTGGGTACTCAAGGGAGAAATGATTGAGGAGAGTGATGTGACTCCAGTTTTCAGGGCTTGGTACTTTTTTCCAACATTTAGGCCAAAGATCTGGCTCCTTTCCTAGTCTTATTTTGAAGGTGATCCTTAGTCAGCTGTGGGGCTTTACAAAGCCCACTATGTGCTGTCACTGTATCTGTAAACAGTGTTTTATTAGAAGTAATTCCATAATAAAATATCTGAATAGGTAATTTTTTTTATCATTAATTTTTCACAAGGTATCCCTGTAGATGCAGTGATACTTGAAGGTGCTGTTACTGAAGAACTTCGTAAGGTATCTAACCATCCGTTTACCTGGGTAGGTAACTTCTTGGGGCTTTCCTTTTAAATGCTGAGATACATTGAATATATGCAGTAATTGTACTGTAATATACAGTGGTGAATCTTCACAAAAATCAATTTTGCTCTACTTTTTTGCAAAGGCAATATTGTCTGTTATGTATTTGGCTTTACTTTTGATGCCAGCATCAGGGAAAAACTGTGTTTGGTGAAAAACATTATAATCCATTCAGTAAATGTTTTCTAACAGCTGAAAAAAGGTACAGTAGGAGTACATTATTGGTCACTAAAACTACGAATACAGTAAATGTATCTTTAAAAGGCACGGCATCTTTCTTCTTCTTCTTCTTCTTCTGGCTGCTCCCTCCTGTTAGGGGTCGCCACAGCGGATCAACCGCCATCTGCACCATCAATCTGGCACAGTTTTTATACCGGATGACCTTCCTGACGCAACCCTCCTTATTTATCCGGGCTTTGAGACAGGTGTTACATCCAAGTTCTGTGACCCTAGACAGCGCTACTTCACCGTCTCAAATTCTGCCGGCAGCTGTTGTCTCCATATAAATGTATGTATTTAATATTCAGTGTGGTCACAAATTCTGATGGCAGCTGTCAGAAATTGTGACCCCTCTGCTGGACATGAAGTAGCGCCCTCTAGGGTCACAGAACTCGACAGTCACGGATTTGGTGTAGCACCGGCACTGCAACGCGATGTGTTCCAGTGACCTTTAAAATGTAAAACAATGGTTTTAAATTGCAGTTGTGTTTCCTAAAGGTACATTACATTCCCTTCTCCAGAAGGAGGTGAATATTCGTAATCTATCCTTATAGAACTGTGTAAAATAAAACAACATAACCCGGACAGCGAGCATATATCGGTCCACTGGCTTAAAAAGCTGGCACACCGCTGACTGTAGACCACTTCTGGTCCACTATTGGACCACTCAGATTACTGTCCTGTGTAAAGGATATAACAAATTTTTAATCTCAAACAGATTTTAAATTCACAGAGACTTTTATTCTGGAAAACAAACTAATAAAAAATATTACCAACAACTATAGAGAGATATAATAATGTGTATAAGCCTGATATAAAATGATTATGCTACAAATGTTGACCCTGTGCTGGATTAAAATTATTTACTAATCTTATTTATAAAGGATAACAGAAGAACCTAATGAAGGAAAAAAATGTAAATTGGACTGTGAATGGAAAAGTGCTAAAATGTGGCATTTTGTCTAAAATTCTGTTTAATCACCAGCGGTCCGCACAGAAAACATGCAAAACGCCAGCAGTGGTCCACCGTCTCCTTGCTCTCAGGGAAGTCCTGTAAATGAAATGAAGCATATGAAATCAACACTATCTGTATATATATAAAACAGTAAAGTATTATGTTAACTACAGGTACAGAATATTTACCTTTGAGGGTATCACCATAGTGACAACAAAAGGTACCACCACAGTGACAGTTTTTCAGACAGTGTGGAGTGCAAAATATTTAATCCCTTCTTTTTTCTCTTAGTATTACTGGAGGTTTCCCTACCTTCACTACTATATTCTGGGATTACCAAAAGAAAGTAAAACCGCCGTCTCAAATGAAGTTAGGTATGTATACTTCATTGGCATTAAATTGAATTTGAGGAGCTGCATGTAACAGTCTATAATGTAAAAGTAAAAATAATGGTAGAGTTTTTGAAAGAGTAAGTCAGTGTTAGGGCTGAACAAGTTGGTGTTAGTGTTAAGTAATTTAATTACAATTTTTCTGACCAATATTGCATTGCTATTTATAACCAGGATAACCAAGAAAATATACAAAACACAACTAATGTGATTTAAAATTGCACTCTGTCAAATTAGATTTAGTACAACAATGATTTAACGTTACATATTAGTCTTAATGTGTTCTTTTTTCAGCTTAAAAACAATGAAGACACCTCTTCTGATACTTCATGCAGAAGATGACCCACTGGCACATTTTCAAAGGGTGCAAAAGGTATGACTAGAATATGCACTATATACGTTTGTATGCATCTTATAATTAATGAATAAATAAAATGGGAGCACTGGGGCAGCTGTGCATAAGTTTAAAGTCAGCATACTCACAACCAGAAATCAGTTAGAGGGGTTTGAAGTCCTCAGGCATTGGGCTGGGTCACAGTGGAACATCACACCAGTACCTTTGCAGTTAGCTGGTGTGGTGTTATTGAGCCAGAACTAATCATCCAACATCATTACTTCACTAATGTTCTCAGGGCTGAATATCATCAAATCCTCACCACACTGCTCCAACTTCTGTCTGAACTGTCTGAAAATCCTTTTTTATACATTAGAGTTTAAAATAAATATTTTGGCGTACAAATATGGTGTATGTTTGTTTTGTGCCATTTTTCATCACAGACAAAAGTACAGATTCATGCTGATAACATGCTGAATAATTTTTCTATCAAGCTTTACAGCATAGCTAGAAGTGCTCTGAATTCAGATGAAAAAGTTAAACTGGTGTCGTTTGATAAATCACTTGGATATCTTCATAGTGGACTCTACAGGGACCCAGCTTTGCCAGGCATTATAAAGTAAGGTCTTACAGCTGTTCCTTTTTCTGTCTAGTGTAGCCATTGTATCATTTGAAAATGCAAAACTTTTTAAAAGTTCTTATTGCATTTTATGTGATTTATAATTACAGGGAGTTTGTGCAGTCACTGACAACGTAATGACATGAAACTAAAGAACAGTGCTTGGGACCATGGATGACATACATCATTATTAAATTCATATATTCTAGTGTGTGTTCCTGCCTTGCACCCAGTTATTCCGGGTAGGCTCTGGGCCCACCTCGACTCTGAACTGGATAAGCTGTTAAAGACAATGAATGAATAATCCATACTTTAATCATGACTATGGATATGATATAAACAACTGCAGCATTTATTGCTTCATGTTCCTTCATGTATGATTCCTTTAGGACAGCAAATAAAATTTGAAATATTTATTACACCATAGTCGTAATAATATAATAAAAGCTTTCTTCCAATAAAAACTGAAACCTATAAATTGTCAATTCAACTGAAAATATATTTAACTGATAAAATAACAATGAAAATATTTCCAATACTTTCACAGACATACTTGTTTGTACTAAGATCAAATATAAACAAATTCAGACACTGAAGCCTGCAACACATTTAAAATAAATGGATGAGGAGCAAAATGACAGTGAAAATTCTCCAGGCTCCAGGGGCCTGGAGGTTGTGGGTTCGATTCCCGCTCCGGGTGACTGTCTGTGAGGAGTTGGTGTGTTCTCCCCGTGTCCGCGTGGGTTTCCTCCGGGTGCTCCGGTTTCCTCCCACAGTCCAAAAACACACGTTGCAGGTGGATTTGCGACTCGAAAGTGTCCGTAGGTGTGAGTGTGTGAGTGAATGTGTGTGTGTGTCTGTGTTGCCCTGTGAAGGACTGGCGTCCCCTCCAGGGTGTATTCCCGCCTTGCGCCCAATGATTCCAGGTAGGCTCTGGACCCCCCGCGAATTGGATAAGCGGTTACAGATAATTGATGGATGGATGGATGGATGATTTGAAACATTCTACAATAAGCAGGTGAATTTTGAAGTCATAGAAAGAGAGTCTACAAATAGCTCAGTTTTACAAGCAAAGATGGGTAATGGCTTAACACTTTTGGACAAACTCTTTGAAGGATCTGTCAAACAGTTCAAAAACATATATATGTACATAATCTTTTGAAAAAAATTAAAGAAATTTTGAGAAATCTGTCAGAGGCCAGAAAACACCACAGAATGTGCATGAGCCATCAGTTTTGCCTGAAAATAATGCTACTATGATAAATATAGTCAATTATCACTCCATTGTTGCATCAAGAAATGCAACATGAACCGCTATAACACAATGAGAAAGACAAATATTAATCCTATGCAGAAATGCTTTCTGGGTCCTTTTCTATGTTTTCTGATTCCAATTATCTCTAATGGTCTGAAAGACAGTGCTGAGTTCAGCTTTCAGCTTGCTTTCTGGAAAAACAGATTAGCATTCTGTGTCAACGCTGAAGGGGAAAAGCAAAGAGAAGTGCAAAAGCCTACATCCCTTATGTTATGGAGCATGAATCAGCGACGATGGCATGGGTGGCCTGCATATGTGTGAAGATACCACTGATTTGGAGATATACACTGAGATTGTAAGGAGACTTCATTTGCTATCCAAATTACTTTTCTGGGAAGTCCCTGGTTAGTTCAGCAAAACAATGTCAAGCTACATTCAGCGCATGCTACATTCAGCAGCATGCCTATGTAGGCACAGTATGCATGATTAACTGGTTAACCTACAACCATTTCCCAAATGATTAAAAGTAAAAGTGATGTAATACAGTAAACATGCCTCTGTCCCAAAAATTTTGGAATGTATTGCAGGCATCAAATTCAGAATTTGTTTATATTTATATTTGTTTATATATTTTCTTTGTCCATTTATCTGTTAAATAAATTAAACAATTTCAGATTCCAGTTTGCAGTTTTTGAAAGTGTCCTCGCTTTTCTGGAAATGGAGTTTTAAAATACAGCGATGTTAATGTTGAAGAGTATTGTAGGATAATGTAAATGACCATGTCTATTGATTGTTGTCTTATGTCAGTAATACATTTCAGTTGTTTAATCTCAACAATAATAATCAGTAGAGCGGTTTTAGCAGCTGAGTACAAGATCAATTATTATGAATACAGAATCTCATCTTCATGTGATGAGTCAATAAACAAAATAGTTCATTTTCCTTAAACACAACAATGTTATTCTTAGAGCTGAAGAACATTTATTTTGACTAAAGAGAACACTGATAATTCCTTTGTCTAATTAACCAGACTGCATTCTCTTGGCCCCAGCTCATTTAAGATGTAATGAGGTGAAATGGAAAAGTGCCCTGTGGTCTGACAAATCAAAATGTGAAATTTTATTTGGAAATAATGAATTATGCATCCTCTGGGCTAAAGAGGAGAGGGACTGTCCAGCTTGTTATAAGTGCACAGTTCAAATGTCAGCATTTATGATGGTATGAGGGGGTATTAGTGTACATGGCATTAGTGACTTGCACATCTGTGGAGGCACCGTTAATGCTGAACGATATTTAAAGATTTTGGAGCAACATGCTGTCATACAGACAACGTCTTTATCGGCTGAAAGCCTTGCTTATATCAGTAAGACAAAGCCAATTAACATTCTGCATGGGTTACAACAGCATGACTTCTTAGTAAAAGAGTTCGGGAGCTAAACTGAAATCTGAAAACTGGTGCATTATCAAATGAAAAACATTTTAACTGAGACCCTGAGCTGTTGAGCACTTACACTCTTACAGAGTGTGATGTAACACAGTGGAAAACATGCCCCTGTTCCAATCGTTTTGGAAAGTGTTGCTGGAATCAAATTCAAAATGGGCAAATATTTTTCAAAAAGCCATAAACTTTCTCAGTTTCAACATTTAAAATGTTGTCTTGCACATCATTGGATTTTGTTTTTATTTACATTTAGCACAATGTCTCAACTCTTTTGAATTTGTAGATTCATTTGGCTATTAACATCATTATAAATTAAATAATCTATAAATTAAATAAGTCTTGTAGTGTGTAAAGAATAAATATTGTTGTGTCTTGGTTTGACACCATTAGGTCCGGTAATGTGAGAGATTAATAGATTTATATGGTTATTTTAATAATTATACAATAAATGACTGTAACTAACTGAATTTTTCACCAAAACAAGCCTTGTAATGTGTAAGGAATGAATATCTGTACTGTTCTGTGTTGGTTTGACATCATTTGGTCCAATAACATGAGAAATTAATAGATTTATATGGCTACTTTAATCATTACAAAATTAATGACAGAATTTTTTTTACCAAAACAAGCCTTGTAATGTGTAAAGAATAAATATCTGTATTGTTCTGTGTTGGTTTGAAGTCATTAGGTCCAATAATATGAGAGACTAATAGATTAAAATGATAGCTTAAAATGTGGGACCTCAAGCAAATGGAGGCTTGACGACCGAAGAGTACGCACTGGAGAGTATGGTTGAAGTAGACTACTTAGATAAGAAGGGGCAAGGTCATGCAAGGGTTTAAACACCAACACAAGCAATTTGTACTGTATACGAAACTTCACTGGAAGCCAATGAAGACGACTTAGGACTGGAGTAATATGCTCCCAAGATCTTGTATGGGTCAGCACCCTAGCAGCAGAATTCTGCGCATACTGCAACCTGCTCAAAGCCCGAGCAGGGAGGCCACACAACAGAGCATTGCAGTAGTCGAGTCTGGAAGTTACAAATGCATGGACTATGGTCTCGGCAGCAGTGAAAGAGAGAAAAGGCCGAATCCTAGAGATATATTTAAGATGGTACAAGGCTGTCCTACATGTGTTGTTAATATGTGATTCAAATGATAATGTAGAATCAAAAATTACTCCAAGATTTCTCACTAGTGTTGAGGTAGAGACAACAAAACCAGGGATACAAACAGTAGTGTCACTAATATATATATATAATATATATATAAACAATAATAATAATAAATAAATAATAATAATAATCCACCAAAACTAGCCTCAGTATGTAAGAAATAAAACTCTGTACATTTGTAAGTTGATTTGACAGCATTAGGCACAATAAGGAAAGAGATTAATATTTGGAAATTAACATTAAACACTTATTCTAGTATCTTATTCATTTATTCTAGTAATTGTGCGACGGTCCCTAACGCTGGAGCTGGGCGCAGGGGAAAAACAGCGATAATCGGCTGCGTTTCTGGCTTAATTTCAGCAAGTACAGTTTAGTAAATAAAGGCTATGGATGTCATTTTTTAGATTCTTTTGTTACATTAGAAATCTGCAACTGTGAATATACGTTTGGTAACTGGCGAATAAAAGCGGAATTCCAAATCTCAAAACTTTACTGCAGTGTAAAACTGAACGTTTTGTATATTGCTCCTTCTATAAATGTATGTTAATACGTCTTGCCATAAGGATTTCACAGTAAGTCCAGAATCGAAATCAACGAGAAGGGTATCTCTGCAGGCCGGAGGCAGCTCCAAGTGGGCGGTACAGCTCTAAGTGGGCGGTACAGCTCCAAGTGGGCGGTACAGCTCCAAGTGGGCGGTACAGCTCCAAGTGGGCGGTACAGCACGTCGCTGGCTTCGAGATATGTAGTTGGCATAAAGGCTCTGGAGATGACCCAGAGGCTAAAGAACCCTTTTTATTTGTTTTTCAAAATCAGGGGTGATATGCAGCTGTATCTGAAAGCTTGTGTTGATGAGCAGGGTCTCAGGGTCAATGCGATGTTTGTGGTTACGACATGCCCCTCACCCCAGAATTTTTAAGGCATGGAAACTGGACTGTAGGGCCCCTCACCTCAATTCTTAAGGCACAGATACTAGACTGCAGGGCACCTTGTACACCACAGTTCAGACAGTGTGTATAGTTTGATACTTTTAGAAACCTAGGCTGTCTGGTTAACTGTGATGTCTTGCTTTGTGTAAAATGCCCTTCCACAAAATAGGTATCCTAGTTATTTTCTTTCTTCTAACAAATTTCTATAACTAATGCAGCTGAAATTATTCTGTTTGAGCATTGTTTGGAAGTTTAAGAGAATGTCAGTGAGTTCTTTGGGACATTGTGTTAGATTATTGTGTATTTTGTAGTACAGCTGTATGTCAGTGACCACGTAATAACTGTTTTGTTTTCAGTGTTAATATTGTACCTTGTAAACAGTGAGTATATTATATGGAGTACATCTTCAGCATTATGTGATTTACAGACTTGTTTGTGTTTGGCTCAATATGTGAAATTCTTGCAATAAATAAAGAGAATAACCATTTAACTGAGACCTACATGTACTGAGAATGATAATGTTTGCTTACATATAGGATACTACTCACTTCCTAACAAGAGACATGACAGTAAATATGGGTTCATCAGCACAGCTCAGTGCTGGGGTGCTATATATTCCTCGCCTGTCATTAGGTTCATGTTTCTCTACTCCAGAGAATCCAATTCTATTGTCAGGGATTAGAGAGGCAGTGTGTGCACGTTTGCACATCTGTGTTAGTAACGGGTGCAACTTAATGTAGAATACAGTCATTACAAATTTGTTCTCAAATATTTGTACATATGGTGTATTTCTGAAATAAATAAAACTGAATAAATGAACTGTATTTAAATAAATTGATAGCCCTTCGGGCGGCACGGTGTTGCAGCAGGTAGTGTTGCAGTCACACAGCTCCAGTGTGTGGGTTTGAGCCACACTCCATGTGAATGTCTGTGAGGAGTTGGTAGGTGGATTGGCGACTCAGTGTGAGTGAATGTGTGTGTGTGTGTGTGTGTGTTGCCCTGTGAGGGACTGGTGTGTTCCTGCCTTGCACCAAGTGATTCCATTTAGGCTCCGGACTGGACCCACCGCGACCCTGAACTAGATAAGCAGTTTCAGATAATGAATGAATGAATGAATGAATGAATGAATGAATGAATGATAGTCCTTTTACAAATTCACATGCACAATCCAGGTAAGAAGAAAGGGAGGCTTTCTGACAGTCAAAGCCAGTGTTATCCAACTCTGATCCTATTCTACCTGTTCAAATAAACTTGATTCAACTAATATTGTGAGTAGGGTGTTCCAGGACCTGGTTCTGATGACAAATCAAAGCATATGTGATCATCTGAACACAAAGAGTAATACATAATACTCCACAACAAGGACATACGTCTATAAAGAATCATTTAAAACCATGCAAAGGAACTAGATGAAGTACAGTGAACCTCTCTGAATGTCTGTTTATATTCTTAATTTTAAGTTGAGCCAAATTTCCTGAAAGGTTGCACCACTATCTTGAAATTCATTATACCATAACTACATTACAGTGAAATTCCTATTCATATACACCCACTATGACTGAGTGGTCAGTGTAGGTTTGCTGAATATTATGATTATTTGCAAATTATTAGCACCATTTCTCCCATGACCATTAATGGAAAGGAGTTGCTTTAAATATTTATTTGAATAGTGGGCCATTTTCTACAGTGTTACTTAAGGGTTTACACATTTAAACTGATTATAATACAATACTGTGCTGAGTAATAAACAAATAATACAGTCCTATAATTCTGTAATCAAATTAAAATAATGATTTTAGACATGACAGACCTAATGGATTTCATAAGTTTGCAGTTCACCCCATAATCAGATTGCCAAAATTATATAATTAACATATCAGGAGTGCTATGTTTTTCGTTTTCACTGAAACCTAATATAAACTATAACTAGTAGAGGGTATCTAGTTCTGTTGGAGAGAAATTATGCCCTTTTTTCGAATCACAAAGACTGCTTTTCCTACATTCGCCTTCCCACAAAACATAGATCGCCCACGTGCTGCGTACGCCCCTCACACTTGCTAGTTACCGCCCACTTGCTGGTTTCTGCCCACTTGCAGCGTACGCCCCTCCCACTTGCTGGTTTCCTCCTCCCACTTGCTGGTTTCCGCCCACTTGCTGCGTACGCCCCTCCCACTTGCTGGCCTCCGGCCTGCAGAGATATGTGTGAAATCAACGGTTTACTAAATGTAATGATATACAGCTCCATTCTTGTCAAACTAGACTCTAGACTTTGGACCAGACCATATTTCTGTAAAAAGTGCACAATTAGAGAGATCTCTTCTGTTTGTTTGGGTTTTTTTCTCTTAGCGTCCGAACAACGTTGCGATATGAGGAGAAGATTGGACGAAAATGTCCCTGAACGGGGTGAAAAGAAACCAAAGGAAGCGCCAAAAGGCGTAAATGACGAGGAAACGCGGACGAGGTTGACACTTTTCTATATATTAGACTCCAAACATGTTTTGATTCTTAAAAGAGCGCTTAAAAGACTACATAACTGCTTCGAAGTCTGTTGCTGCTGCGTCTATTCTGAATCGCCTTACTTCCTGGTTTATATTCCCAGAGGAAAGAGGAGAAAGACCTGTTGTGTCTTCTAGCCAAAAGAGACTGGATAGACAAAGGAGACTTTTACTCCTGAGAATGTTCTCACGGAAAAAAAGGTGCTTTGGGATCTCACGTGTCTCTGAGCTTTAGGGGAGATCTCAGTTAGGCTACATATCATTGTGCTAAATTTTCTTTCTTTTTAATGTCTTGTTTTATCTAATGCTATTTGTGGTTTTGGAAGAATTGCTATTTAGTCTCCAGAGCCTTTAAAAAGCATGATAATTAAAACACTGCTATAAATAGGGCCAAAATCTGCATATCCTAACAGATCCACCTTGTTGCAGGTCTTCATGGAAAAAGTGGATTAAATGGACATTACTGTTCCTCTGTGTACTCTACGTGGCTACACCATTTATAATACGTCTCTTTCCCGGCCTTTTACAGCATCTGGTTTATTCACATGCTGGTAGGCTACAAATGTCCACTGTAAATTGTAGTAATTCATCCAAGAAGTTTATCTCTGCAGGAAGATTAACATCAAATAATTTTTGCATCTATCCACAGTGCTGTACTTTGTTGATCTGAGCCGTCCCTCTGACCTTGGTCTTAATCACACCATCAATATGTACCTGACCTCAGAACAGGGGGTGACTCTGGGCGTGTGGTCAGTAAAATAAAATCTGCATTCTTTACACTTTGTCAATGTTTAATATATAATGCTTTTTCAAACTGCTGTTAGTTTGTTCTCACAGGTGTGGAATATACTTGAAAATTAGTAACTGAACTTAACTATAATGAATGATCCCTGGATTTCAAACACCTACCTTGTATCTACACTCATTGTCCATTTTATCAACACCACTGACCACACAGGAGCACTTTGTAGTTCTATAATTACAGACTGTAGTCTGCCTGTTTCTCTGCATACTTTCTTGCAGAGGGAAAACCCAAGACCCCCACAGAGCAGAAATTATTTGGGTAGTGAATCATTTTCAGCGCTGCAGTGACACTAACATGGTGGTACAAGTGGATCAGACACAGCAGTGCTTCTCTGGTTTTTAAACACTGTATCCACTCACTGTCCACTGTGTGAGGATGAGGGCTTTAAAAAAAAAAAAAACCTCTAGTGGCCATGCTGTGTCTGATCCACTCATACCAGCGCAACACATACTATCACAACACCACAACGTCAGTGTCACTGTATCTACCACCCAAATCATACATGTTCTGTACTGGTCTTGCTGCGGTCCTGATTACTGAACAGGGTGGAATGGGGATAAGAAAGTATGCAGAGAAACAAGTGAACTACAGTCTGTAATTGTAGAACTACAAATTGGTCCTGTATGGTCAGTGGAGGTAATAAAATGGACAGTCATACAATGTCGGTTTTCCTAATCCAGTGATCGTTCAGTGCATTATTTTTTATTCAGGCTTTCAGATACAAAGTTAAAAGGTAATTTGCTATTTCTTAGCTCCCAATCAATGCTCTGTACTCTCATACCACTGAAATAATACAGGTTCTCTGTACTTTTTCCATCTCATCTCTTGTTCTCAATGTCCTTTCCATTTACTCCTGTATATTAGGCACACAGTCCCTGAGAAAAAATGGAAGGAGGCCCAAGGGAAAGGCCTGGACTGGTACGAGAAATCTTTAGGTGATGGATCTCCAGTTTTCATCTATTTACATGGCAATACAAATAACAGGTAGGAAATGTTTCTACTCATTTAAGTCTGAAAATATGTTTTTATTGTCGAAAGGTATTATACAGAAAAAATCCCAAAATACAACATAAGTGAACTGAACTAGTTGGCCAATAATATTTGCAGGATCTAGAAAAGCTCAATAGCTAGAAAAGTGTTCAATAGCATGTCATATGATAATGCTATAGAGCATCAGAACATAGCCATTGAAGCATATCTTCTAGCAAGGCAGTCACTTTTGACCTGCTTAAATCTGTTAAATATGTATTTTCTGTTATAAACAGTACAGTTGTTTAGATAATCTTTAACCAAGACTTGTGTGTTATTAAACACACAAGTAAAACAGTGTACTTTGTCCAGTCACAGTGTTACAGAACTGAGATTAAAGCTTTTACATCATAAAAACTCAAATGGCAGATTTACCTAATTATGTGTGATACACTCATTATCAGAACACCTCCTGATAATAGTTTTCTGCTTTCATTTAAACAGAGCAGCCCCCCATCGAATAGGAGTCGCAAATGTGAGTACCTCAACTATCTTGAATATCAGAAATGTAAATAAGGCCACAGTGCTCCCACTGACAGGGTGTTTGTCGATTGCAGGTCCTGAGTTCTCTTGGCTATCATGCAGTGGTTATGGATTACAGGGGTGGGTGAAATGTTATTATTCCACTTTCCCACTTTATTGTTAGTGTCATTTCCTAAACTGTATATTTATAGGTAAAGTTAAAAAAAATACTTATAACTTTACATAAGCTGCAGCTGGTGCATTACAAAATTGGACTATGTGGGTTAATAGGAAAGCAACACTATAGGTATGATATTTAAAATTAATAATAAGCAGCAGGTTTAATATGTAAAATAAAATTCTTAGTCATTTTCTAGTAATTTTTTATTTTTATTTTTTTTGTTAGATAATATCTTCTCACATAAAAATAAAAGAAAACATTGTTTCAGGGTTTGGTGACTCCACTGGGGAGCCCACAGAGGCTGGCTTGTCCACTGATGCCCTCTACTTGTACCACTGGGTAAGAGCTCGCAGCAAGGGCAGTCTAGTGGTCATTTGGGGTCATTCACTTGGCACAGGGTAAGTGTGATGCTTTTTCAAAAATTCCATTGCCATTAACCTGTTACAACTAAGGTATTACATGTATAAACACAGTAACATTATTATTCTATTTGTAGAGTTTCAACTAACATTGCAGTCAAATTACAAGAGCAAGGTAAGACACTTTAAATTAAAAATACATTTAACAGTAGAGTGTTAATGTCCGGGCGGCATAGTGGCGCAGCAGGTAGTGTCGCAGTCACACAGCTCCAGGGACCTGGAGGTTGTGGGTTCGATTCCCACTCCGGGTGACTGTCTGTGAGGAGTTGGTGTGTTCTCCCCGTGTCTGCGTGGGTTTCCTCCAGGTGCTCTGGTTTCCTCCCCCAGTCCAAAAACACATGTTGGTAGGTGGATTGGCAACTCAAAAAGTGCCCGAAGGTGTGAGTGAATGTGTGTGTGTGTCTGTGTTGCCCTGTGGAGGACTCGCGTCCCCTCCAGGGTGTATTCCCACCTTGTGCCCAATGATTCCAGGTAGGCTCTGGACCCTCGCGACCCTGAATTGGATAAGCGGTTACAGATAATGAATGAATGAAAAAAGTGTTAATGCCTACAGTTTTAGGTAGTTTATTCAGTTAAAAATGGTACCTTGGTGTTGTTTTTTCTCTTGAAAAAACCAGCGAAACCGTGAAAGATGAACCTCTAATAGTTCTCTTATTATCTCTGTTTGTAGGAAAGCCTGTTGATGCAGTGATACTTGAGGGTGCTTTCAGCTCTGGGAAAGTTTTCATTACATTCCCCCATATTTTTACCTGGGTAGGAAATTTGCATACTCTTTCAAACATTTGATTTCACATACAATGTACTAAATATTAATAGTTTATTTATTTTTCCTCCTAGTACTACCTGAGATTTCCCTATATTCAATACCTTTTCCTAGATTTACATAAAACAAATAAACTCAACTTTCCCACTGATGAAAAGTAAGTATAATGCAGTGGCAGATAACTAAACATTATTTAAAAAGGAGAACACCACATACAGAAGACTTAAAGTTTTAATCCATGATTGTTAATAGTTTCTGAAAGATATTTGTTGTATCCCTACAGTCTGAAGAAAATGAGGACTCCTCTATTGATCCTGCATTCTAAAGATGATCATTTGGTGCCCTACCATGTAGCAGAAGAGGTATGTCACATGAACTATAAAAAATAATCTATTTTGTCTATGTGTCTTTGCCATGGCATTTAAAAAGTATAAAATTAAAAAAACTATTAAAAAGTATAAAACAGTATTAAAACAGAATATAAAATAAAAATGATTAAAAGCTATTCAGCAAAATTTAAAACAATAAAAACAGAATAATAAAATAGGACACTTATTAAAATACTACTAGAAATAAAATAAGTAAATCTAAATTTTTAATTTGATCTAAGTGCAGCGCTACTCAAATGCACAGGAGAAAAGGAAGGTCTTTAGTCCTAGATTTGAAGGTAGTAATATTTGGGGCAAATCTGATGTCTTCCGGGAGTCTGTTCCAGGTGCAGGCAGCATAGTGACTGAAAGCTGCCTCCCCTGTGTGGTTCTGACCCGGGGCACCACTAGCTGACCAGTCCCGAGTGATCTGAGGGCCCTACTGAGTTCATACACTTCTAGCAGATCTGAAATATATTTTGGTCCGAGGCAGTTTTGATTTATAAACAATTAATAACACTTTACAATCAATTATGTGTTTAATTAAAAAAAATAATAGTAGAAACAAGTGGTATAAAGAATGTGCTTGAATTGTGTGTTTGTGCATTTGCATGAGTGTAACGCTGATTATGCTGTGTTTTAATTTGTATTACCATGATGCCGTACAGGACCATAAACAATAATTCTCACAACCATTTCCCTCTCTAGCTATATAGAACAGCCAAAACCGCCGTGGAATCAGAAGACCAAGTAAAACTGGCGTTGTTTGATGGATCTCATGGATATCTACATAATGGGCTTTACAGAGACCCTGCTTTACCAGGCATCTTAAGGTAAAAATGTTTTAATCTGTTTCTGTTATGATAGTTGGTGGTTTTTTTATGATTTGGTGAAAATAATATCTCACACAAAATTTTCATATGGTCATCACATGTGGCTTGTTGATTACTAATGTATGAATGCTTGCATTTACAGGGAGTTTGTGCAGACCCTCAAAGCATAATTAAGAAGTTGAAAAAGAAGGCATTTGGGATCAAGACTATAAGTCTCTGAACTACGCCTGACATGCACTTAATTAAATCTGAAGCTTTAGCACTACATTCTTATAACAGTTGATTCTAAGTGAGAAGTGCAAGTCTGGCTGACCCTCCCATGCACACTTCTTATAAATTAAATATAAAATGACATGGACTACTAATGACTATGGATTCATGAACTATGATGAATGAGCAGTTGATGTGAATGATGATGATAATTGTTTGCTTATGGAGGAATATTATTAGTACCTGACTGCAATATTCATTCATTATCTGTAACCCTTATCCAGTTCAGGGTCGCGGGGGGTCCAGAGCCTACCTAGAATCATTGGGCGCAAGGCAGGAATACACCCTGGAGGGGGCGCCAGTCCTTCACAGGGCAACACACACTCACAAATTCACTATGGACACTTTTGAGTCGCCAATCCACCTACCAACGTGTGTTTTTGGACTGTGGGAGGAAACTGAAGCACCCGGAGGAAACCCACGCGGACACGGGGAGAACACATCAACTCCTCATAGACAGTCACCCGGAGCAGGAATCGAAGCCGCAACCTCCAGGTCCCTGGAGATGTGTGACTGCGACACTACCTGCTGCGCCACCAGGTAGTGCTCTGTCCAGACTGCACTAATATAATCTTTGAGATAAATAGTTAAAAAAAGTAATTGTGATGTAAGAATATTAAAAAATGCTTTGATACCTATTAAATTTCAGTAAAAAAAAAAAGTAGATATTCTCTCATTTTTGCTCTGTCCAGTCTTCCTAAATCCGATCACATTTCATGATATGGGTACATTTAATTCCATGCATGTAAATGTACAAATATAGAATTACAGGGATAAATAATTGTTAAAATGTAATAATACAGAAATAAAGAAATGTGGAAATGCAGAAATAAATGAAAGTAAAAATGGAGAAATTCATAAATCAGTTCAAGACAATTCCTTATGCACTTTTTCATGAAATGTATTTCCCTATTCATTTATATATTACATTATTAATTTGTGCCTTTTTTATTTAAACGTATGCCATTTTGTTCTGCACAGCTGACATAACGTCATGACCAATTCTGTGGGAATGACTTAACAATGTTGTATTCCTAACTTGTGTTGAAGATTTCAGGTGGACCCATTGCAACCTAAACACGAATAAGTTGTAACAGAAGATGAATAAATGGATTAATCAGTTAATTAATAAATTAATGAAGTTGGAACTAACTACATAGTGAGGCTGGGAATGAGAAAATTAAGGTTGTAGTTGCACATAGCATCAAGGCTTATAGCATTTCTGTAAAAAAAATATTTTTTTCCAATATTGGAGCCACTATGTAATATGATGTCAATTAAATGATCTTAACATAAAATACACCATCATCCCCTTTCATTAACCTCTTAATAAAAAATAGAACATTATTAATAAGAATTATTATTAAAGTAATTATTGTCTTATCAGTGATTTTTTTCCTTTTATCTCTATATTTTATTATGATTTCTATTATTTATGTAGTTAGTTTGTTACTTGTATTTTCCAGGTATGTTGCAGGTGTTTTCCAGCGCCAACAGGGGGCGCTGCAGCACTTTTATTTTCTGCGGCTACATGAAGGGTCAAAATGTCCATGTAAAGTAGGCGTTTCCAAACAAGTATACAATTTCAGACCCGAACTTATCGAAGTCAAAGTTCACTAAAGTGGAAAGGCACGTTACTCCAGTCACATCAAACTAGACTTTAGACTATAGACGTTTTATACGTTTTGTAACGAGTGCAAAACCAGAGCCGTCTTTTCTGTTTGTCTTTTATTCCCGCGTTTGGTCTGTGTTCCGAGATGCGGAGAAGAGTGGATGAAAATATCCCTGAACGGACCGGGAAGAAACCGAAGGAAACGCCAAATGCCGAATGGCATGAGGAAACGCGGTCGAGGTTGACAGTTTTCTTCACGTTAGATTCCAGACTTGAAACTGAAGCTGAAAAAAGCGTGTTGTTTTTTAAAAAAAAGGCGCGTTTAACTTAACTGCATCGTAGTATTCTGCTGTGTCTGACAATGTTCAGCTTTATCCTGTTACTTGCTCAGATATCCAGAGCACATTATGCTAAATTTTCATGTCTCCTTGTTTGTAATGTGCAATTTTTAATATGTTCTTTGCTGCTTTGGGAAAATCTATTTAGTGCCTTTAGCCATTAAAAAGCATGATTAAACACTGCAAAAAAAAAAACTCAAAATCTGCACATCCTAACAGTTCCACTTTGTGGCAGGTCTTCATGGAAAACATGGATTAAATGGACCTTACTGTTCCTCTGTGTGCTGTATGTGGCCACGCCGTTTATAATACGTCTCTTTCCTGGTCTTTTACAGCATCTGGTTTATTCACATGCTGGTGGGTTATTAATGAACACTGTAAGTTGCAATATTTCATCTAAATGTATTACCGCAGTAAGATTAACATCAAAAATATATTTTTTGCCCCTCTCCACAGTGCTGTACTTTGTTGATCTGAGCCGTCCCTCTGACCTTGGTCTTAATCACACAGTCAATATGTACCTGACCTCAGAAGAGGGGGTGACTCTGGGCGTGTGGTCAGTAAAATAAAATCTGCATTCTTTATACACTTTGTCAATGTGAAATGTATAATACTTTTTTTCAAACAGGCTGCTTTAAATTTGTTCTCACAGGTGTGGAAAACTTGTTAATGCACTTAAGCCATTTGCTGATTCTCTCTGTCCATGGCAGTTTATTTCTTGAGAATTTTGATATCAGTGTGACATCTATGATGGAGTTTTAGGGCCACGGCGTTGAAAAAAAAAAGATTCAGAGAATAAAGTCAGAATTCTGAGAATATTCTGTGAATATTTCTGAGAAAAAATCTCTGAATAATTCTGAGAACATTTTTGGAATAATTTGCTGCGTATGATGGAGTAGATAACCAGTGTAACTGTGGAATGCAGTGTGTTGCTCAAGTATGGAAGCAAATCTGTCTCATCAGACTTTGAAATATTACCACCTTTGAATTTCATTCATTCATTCATTATCTGTAAGCACTTATCCAATTCAGGGTCGCGGTGGGTCCAGAGCCTACCTGGAATCATTGGGCACAAGGCGGGAATACACCCTGGAGGGGGTGCCAGTCCTTTACAGGGCAACACACACGCACACACAGACACTTTTGAGCCATCAATCCACCTAACAACGTGTGTTTTTGGACTGTGGGAGGAAACCGGAGCACCCGGAGGAAACCCACGCAGACACGGGGAGAACACACAAACTCCTCACAGACAGTCATTCGGAGCGGGAATCGAACCCACCACCTCCAGGTCCCTGGAGCTGTGTGACTGCGACACTGCCTGCTGCGCCACCTTTGAATTTGTAGCACTGAAATTATGCATCTGAATATAATTGCTCTTGAATAGAATTTATGAATTTGCAAGAACATGTTTTCACTGTTATTATTCAAAGTTAATAAATTCAGATAAAAAATCAAGCTAAAAAAATTCAAACAATATATTTAGAAGTTGCTCAAATTCAGTGGACGAAATTCAGACACCAAAATACGAGTTACAGAGTTCAGATACACATCCGGGACACCAAGGATGAGCAACCGATTCATTTGGATTTTCTCTTTCACCTTAAATGCTGCACTAGTTGCATTCTGTCGCCGCTAGAGGGCGAAATACGAACACAACTTCCATACCGTGGAAAAACTACACGTTTAGCTTCCTTCCTTCTGGATATTATCACTTTATTTTTAAAGTGTTTCAAAAATCTGAAAGTCTCACTAAAGACACAATATAGCAGACTATTGGTATCATGAAAATGGAGACATTTTACTGTGGAAATTTATTGTAATGGCCCTGTGAACATAGCATGTGATATGAGAGAATCTGTGGAAACTGTGGGGTATATGTCCTATGGCATTTATATTTTTTCATTGTCAGATTATCAAGAATCTGAAATTAATATTACAGAAGGTGTAATACAAATATAATATCCCAAAGTGCAGAGTTTAATTCATAAAGTTGTGTTTGTTTAAACACTGAATGTTGGTGTGTATATTAACAATGTCTGGTTATTTCTAATATTACTATAAATATTTATATAGAAATTTTATATTGTTTAAATTTTTTTGAGCTTGATTTTTTTATCTGGATTTATTAATATTGAATAATAACAGTGAAAACGTGTTCTTGAAAATTCTATTTAAGAGCAATTATATTCAGATGCATAATTTCAAAATATTCAGAGGTGTAAATCTGAAGACTTAACTTCAAAAGCAGGAAAATTCAGATGCATAATTTCAGTGCAAAAAAATCTGCAAATTCAAAGGTGGTAATATTTCAAAGTCTGATGAGACAGATTTGCTTCCATATTAAAGTAGGGTGATTAAGTAAGGGGGGCGGACCGTCAAATCCGAAGATTTTAGGCTACTTCACCACGCCCCCTTTTCACTCAAGCGAACCAAACAGAGTAGGGGAGGGCGGGACTAGTTTGTGAACGAAATGCTTCTTGAAATTCTATGTAAGCTCTAGAAAAACAAAATTCCGGATGTTTGTCTAAAGTCTAAAAAAGAGGGCGTCTGGTCACCCTCTATTAAGGTATAGATTTCAGGAAAAAACACTCAGTTCTCTTCCACATCAGGACCAGATTGTGATTAGTATTTAAACCCTGAATCGGTGCACGAACCCGTGGAATTTACTTTCACAGGATACAATTAATGATGAGGAAAATGATGGATCCAGAGTGAGTGGAACTCCGGCGTCCACGAGGCTCTATCGCGTTACGGTTCGGACTCGTACAATAAACTAAAGCCTTATGCATCGCAGTCAGGGGCTGCACTGACAGGGTCGTCATGTCGTGTGAATTCGTTTAATAAATAATTCTGTTCACTTCACTGACTGCTTCTTTCACAACTCACTCATGGCACACAGACTGTTAGTCGGTCTGTCTACATATTATAATAAATAATAACCCAAACAGTGTTTCTCTACATATTCCGAGAATATTCTCGGAATTATACAGACCTTTTTTACTCAAATATTCAGAGATTTTTTCTCAGAATTATTCAGAGAATATTCTCAGAATTCTGACTTTATTCTCGGAATCTTGTTTTTTTTTTTTTTTCAACGCCGTGGCCCTAAAACTCAGAAATCAGATCACAACTATGGTAGTTTCCTTTGTGTGAGGGCCATTAGCACACATTAAATGCTCTGCACTCTCATACCACTAAAATAATACAGGTTCTCTGTATGTTTCCCGTGTCCTATTCTCAGTATCCTTTCCATCTAATCCTGCATATTAGGCACACAGTACCTGAGAAAAAATGGAAGGAGGCCCAAGGGAAAGGTCTGGACTGGTACGAGAAGTCTTTAGGTGATGGATCTCCAGTTTTCATCTATTTACATGGCAATACAAATAACAGGTAGGAAAAATTTCTACTCATTTAAACCTGAAAATATGTTTTTATTGTTGAAAGGTATTATACAGAAAAATACAATATAAGTGAACTGAACTAGTGGCACGGTGGCGCAGCAGGTAGTGTCGCAATCGCACAGCTCCAGGGACCTGGAGGTTGTGGGTTCGATTCCCGCTCCGGGTGACTGTCTGTGAGGAGTTTGGTGTGTTCTCCCTGTGTCCGCGTGGGTTTCTTCCGGGTGCTCCGGTTTCCTCCCACGGTCCAAAAACACACGTTGGTAGGTGGATTGGCGACTCAAAAGTGTCCGTAGGTGTGAGTGAATGTGTGTGTGTCTGTGCTGCCCTGTGAAGGACTGGCGCCCCCTCCAGGGTGTATTCCCGCCTTGCGCCCAATGATTCCAGGTAGGCTCTGGACCCACCGCGACCCTGAACTGGATAAGCGCTTACAGATAATGAATGAATGAATGAACTAGTTGGCCAATAATATTTGCAGGATCTAGAAAAGCTTTCTTAAGTGTTCAATAGCATGTCATATGGTAATGCTATAGAGCATCAGAACATAGCCATTGAAGCATATCTTCTAGCAAGGCAGTCACTTTTGACCTGCTTAAATCTGTTAAATATGTATTTTCTGTTATAAACAGTACAGTTGTTTAGATAACCTTTAACCAAGACTTGTGTGTTATTAAACACACAAGTAAAACAGTGTACTTTGTCCAGTCACAGTGTTACAGAACTGAGATTAAAGCTTTTACATCATAAAAACTAATTATGTGTGATACACTCATTAACAGAACACCTCCTGATAATAGTTTTCTGCTTTCATTTAAACAGAGCAGCCCCCCATCGAATAGGAGTCGCAAATGTGAGTACCTCAACAATGTAACTATGCAACTCAGAAATGTAAATAAGGCCACAGTGCTCCCACTGACAGGGTGTTTGTCGATTGCAGGTCCTGAGTTCTCTTGGCTATCATGCAGTGGTTATGGATTACAGGGGTGGGTGAAATTTTATTACTTCACATTCTGTCTTCCAACCAATATGTTTATAAGTCAAGGTAAAATATTATAACTTTACATCTGTAAAGTAATTTTATTTCAGGGATGTTGGACAATTTCTGTTGTTCCATCTGATATGAAACTTTCACATAATGTAAATGGCAGCCGGTGCATTAAAATGGAATATGTGGGTTATTATTGAAACAAAAATATGAAAACATTTATTTATAAAAATGTCACATTGACATTAAAGTAGTGATATTTAAAAAAAATGCACAATTGTTTTCTCCTTATGCTGTTTCTCTAAAACAAATGAAGAATTTTAGTAACAAAAAGCTGCATTTGAAACATCTGTTGCTCTAAATACATTATTAGTTTAGTTTCACCCTGTTCTTCAATGGTCAGGACCTCCACAGGTATGATTTTGGGTGGTGGATCATTCTCAGCTCTGAAATGACATTGATGTAATAGTGGTGTGTTAGTATGAGTCCTGCTGGAGTTTTTATACCCCCGGTATCGCTGCTGGACTGAGAATCCACCAACCAAAAACCACAGGCAGCGGTGGCCTAATTGTTAGAGAACTGGGCTTGGTTGCTGGTTCAATCCCAATGACCGGCAGGAACATCCATGGCTGAAGTGCCCTTGAGCAAGGCACTGAATCTGCAATCTGCCATCTGCCTGTGTTGATCTTTGTCACTGTGATGTGGCCCAAGAACAATGAAGTGTATACATGGGTAAAACTTACCTGACTTCACCTGTGAGGTAGAAATAGCAAAAAGGGGGAAAAGGAGAGACCTACTCACCTTATCCTTGTCAGGAGGATCCACCGATGGGGAAATTAAGGCGTGGGGGGGGGGGTTCCATCATTCTTTGAGTAACCTGTAAAAAGAACAATAAGTTGTTATAATTATTTTTTAATTTAATTTAATTTTCCTGTCATTTCAGCCTATGTTCGTGTATTTTCCATCGTGTAAATAAAAACCCAGCAGTTGAGCACTCAACTTTTGAGTCTTGTACATGTTATGGTCTTCCCACCCTGGAAGCCATGCGTAAAACCCCTGCAGGGTACCTTACACCCTCACAGTCAAAAAAAAACATTTTCACATAAAACATTGTTTCAGGGTTTGGTGACTCCACTGGGGAGCCCACAGAGGCTGGCTTGTCCACTGATGCCCTCTACTTGTACCACTGGGTAAGAGCTCGCAGCAAGGGCAGTCTAGTGGTCATTTGGGGTCATTCACTTGGCACAGGGTAAGTAAGTGTGATGCTTTTTTTTTTTTGTTCCATTGCAGTTTTTTAGAATAATTTTTATATAAGCCTGTTACAACTGAGGTATTACATGTATAAACACAGTAACATTATTATTCTATTTGCAGAGTTTCAACTAACATTGCAGTCAAATTACAAGAGCAAGGTAAGACACCTTAAATTAACAATACATTTAACAGTAGGGTGTTTATGCCTACAGCTTTAGGTAGTTTTTCATACTCATTCTGGTAACAACAGTGGGCATACTTTATCTTTTTGGCCTTCCTTCGGACAACTGAGACATAATTTTAGAAATATATGTTCATGAGTGGGCGGCACAGTGGCGCAGTAGAGACCTGGATCCTGATCCAGGTGACTGTCTGTGAGGAGTTTGGTGTGCTCTCCCTGTATCCGCATGGGTTTCCTCCCACGGTCCAAAAACGCACATTGGTAGGTAGATTAAAAAGTGTCCCTGGGTGTGTGTGTATGTGTGTGTGTGTCACCATGTGAAGGACACCCTGTGTTCTTGCCTTGCGCCCAGTGTTTCCAGGAAAGCTCCGGACCCTCCCTGATCTGGATAAGCAGTTACAGACAATGAATGAATGAATGTTCATGAGTTTCGTAATCACTTGTTTACAAGACAACAACACAACACAGGAATATACAGTGATTACACGTATTTTTAAAAAAATGTGAATTGGTTAAAATCAGCATGAATTGGAAGTAAAAAATGGTACCAGGGTGTTTTTACCCCTTAATGATTGATGGGGTTATGATATGAGGGGAGATAACTCATGAAAAACAATTGCTTTATTTTATATTTTTTTTATTTTCCGTGCCCACTGGTACACAGTGATGTAACCAAAATTCTAATTATGGCCTATGTGCTGAAACACATAGGTATATAATATAATCTAGTCAACATGTTCTCTTCTCACATTCAGCTTTTGCTTTTTTAACTAAGCACCTTGTAGTGAAGTGAAGTTGCACCATATTTTGTTTTTCTTATAATATAAACAAAACTCAGAAGATGATAGAGATGGGCATTAGTTATTTTAATTATAAAAATTGCTGGCTGTATCAGACCTGGGCGGCACGGTGGCGCAGCAGGTAGTGTCGCAGTCACACAGCCCCCAGACCTGGAGGTTGTGGGTTCGATTCCCGCTCCAGGTGACTGTCTGTGAGGAGTAGGTGTGTTCTCCCCGTGTCCGCGTGGGTTTCCTCCAGGTGCCCTGGTTTCCTCCCACAGTCCAAAAACACATGTTGCAGGTGGATTGACGACTCAAAAGTGTCTGTAGGTGTGTGTGTCTGTGTTGCCCTGTGGAGGACTGGCGCCAGGGTGTAATCCCGCCTTGCGCCCAATGATTCTAGGTAGGCTCTGGACCCGCCGCGACCCTGAATTGAATAAGCGGTTACAGATAATGAATGAATGTATCAGACCTTTTTTTTTCTTTACAGTACTCTATTAAAAGTCAACAAATGTTCTTATTATCTCTTTCTAGGGACCCCTGTTGATGCAGTGATACTTGAGGGTGCTTTCAAAACTGCGAAAATCCCAAATCCCAGTAAATACCCCCATCCATTCACCTGGGTAGGACATTTGCCAAATGTTTGAAAAATATGATTTCACATGCAATATTCAGAATATTCATTGTCTATTCTTATTTCCTCCTAGTATTACCGGAGGTTTCCCTACATTCAGTATTTTTTCCAAGATTTACATGAAAGAAATAAACTCATATTTCCCACTGATGAAAAGTAAGTATAATGATATAATTATATAATGATATTTAAAAAAGAGAACACCACATGCAGAAGACTTAAAATTTTAAGCAAGGTTAGTAGTTTCTGAAGGATATCTGTTGTATCCCTACAGTTTGAAGAAAATGAGGACTCCTCTTCTGATTCTGCATTCCAAAGATGATCATTTAGTGCCCTACCAGCTAGCAGAAGAGGTATGAAGTGGGAAGAATAAGAAATTAATTTTGTCTATGTATGTGTGCCATGGTTTTATAGATCATTACCAGGACCAGGCCCCCTTAAATCTGGACAAGATCTGAAAGATCTGTAAAAACGTAATAGTGTAAAATCAGTGTAAAAACGTAATAGCACAAATATAACTATAATAGTAGCAACAAATGGTATAAATAATGTGCTTGAATTGTGTGTGTGTGTGTATGGCTGATTGTGTTGTGTTTTGATTTGTGTCAACTTGATGCCATAAAGGAACATAAGTAATAATTTTCAGAACCATTTTCCTCTCTAGCGATATAGAATAGCCAAAACAGCTTTGAAGTCAGATGACAAAGTGAAACTGGTGTTGTTTGATGGATCTCATGGATATCTACATAATGGACTTTACAGAGACCCTGCTTTGCCAGGCATCGTAAGGTAATATCTGAAATCTTCTCTTGTGTTTCTTTTTTGAAAAGCCATGATGAAATAATATCTTACTCAGAATGTTCAGATGGTGTTCAAATGTGGTGTGTTGATTACTAATATACGAATGCTTGCATTTACAGGGAGTTTGTGCAGTCCCTCAAGGCATAATTAAGAAGTTGAAAAAGAGGGCATTTGGGACCTAGACCATTTTATTTACTTATGCTCTTACTCTCTGAACTATCCTGACATGTGCTTAATTAAAACTGTAGCTCTAACACTACATTGTTATGACATTTGTATCTAAGTGCAACTCTAGCTGACCTTCCCATGTACATGTTATTATTTTCTATAGATTTTCTATCTATTTTCTATAGATTACATTTTAAATGACATGGACTACAATTGGCTGTGGATACAAGCTATGTAAATGAGCATTTGATAATGAAATTGATTTGTTATGGAGAAATATTAATAAAACTATGTGAGTACCTGACTGCAGTCTTTTAGCACATGGATTTTTTTTTTATTTCATGAATAAATGGAATATAAAATCACTCACTTTCAATATACACATATACACATTCAGACACTGATTTAAAAATAGTAATTATGATGACAAAGATACAAAATGGATTCTAATTACATTTCAGACAACAACAGATGTCTGTAGATATTATTATATTTTATTGTTTTACTTACTGCTTACTCTTTCCAGTTTTCCTAAATCAGATCTCATTTCATAATATGAGCACATCTAATTCCATGCATACACATGCAGACAGGTACACTTTTGACAGTGTCAGCATTGTGGTGTTATATAAGGGGTATAATGTCTAAATTTTCAAATATATATGGTGATGTATACAGAAAAACAAATATTAAATTATCATTTTATACATTCTCATAAAACAGCATGTCTAAGTAGAAGGACTATTTGAGCTGGCTAAAATGTTTCATCTAACAACTGTAGAAAACAGACAGCGCATAGACAAGTCTAGTGCTTCTACTGGCTGATGGCAGTATGATGTGTAGCCCTGCCTTCCCCCATTTTTTATTTTTGTCAAAGCAACCCATTTCCAACCTAATTTTTTCCCCTCTAAACTGTATTTTCATCTCCAGTGTCCAATCCCAACAGTTCAAAATCAATTGTTTAATATATTATTCTGCTATATTAAAAGAAGGAGTATTTACACTTAGGAATGAACTGATTGACAGGCTGAGCTTGTCTAAGACTACATGCAGGACTGAAATCCCAAACCCCCTCCTCCATAACTTTCTGTCCATTAGCTGTCAGGCACCTAGTTAACCATATTATTTATCATTTTTTATATAGTTTAGACATTTTGACAGTTGTGACATGTCGATGTTACTGTTGGTAGAACTAACAGACACTGTACTGTAATTTCTAAAAACAGGTGAATGGAGGCACACCATCCATGTTTTAAACAGTCATATCTGTTAACTAATTCTTTTTAATGTATTATAAATTTGAGTTTCCACTGTCATTGGGATCATCTAAGGTGAGCTGGGCCAGGAGAAATCTGTATTTCTGCAGGGAATTGATGACATTCTTGCATAGAGATTTATTTCATTTTGAACTGTCTGACAATTCTCACATGAATTTTGCAACAAAATGATGAGACAGATCTTTGCTTGCAAAAGCTGAGCTTTATGGTGGATGCTCCTATTATAACTGCCTTTAGTGGCATGTTTCAAAGCTCTGTAACCTCAATAATCTATAAACTTATCACTCTTGCCCTTGTCCCAAACTTTGAGTGCATTGTAGGTATCAAATTAAAATTCTGTATTTATGAAATAGGCTACAATCAATTTTTTTCAACATAGTTATTGTAAATAAATTTTATTTATGCATTTGCCAGTTAAATAAAAGTTCTACAGAAATAAATAATCACATTTTAATACACGTTTCAACTTTTCCTGAAACCAGGTTTGTCTATTTTGGAGGGGCAAGCGATCATTAAAATACCTTTTAATAATGTATTAGAATGTGTATATGTGTAAAAATTGTCTGGAAAACTGTATATGGTGTCAGATAAATAAATGAGTTGTAGCCCTCTTCCCTATCACATGTACTGTAGTTCCGCTCCTGCAACGCACTTGGATGACGTGGCTGAAGGTGTCGGAACGTTGAGTGAACGCCGTTCCAAAACTCAACACTCCTTCAGCGCTGCGCTTTCTGATTGGTTGAGCGTATTG
The DNA here is from genome assembly GCF_029633855.1 of Hoplias malabaricus. Lineage (NCBI taxonomy): Eukaryota > Metazoa > Chordata > Actinopteri > Characiformes > Erythrinidae > Hoplias > Hoplias malabaricus. The sequence continues at coordinate 34,496,529 of NC_089807.1, read as the reverse complement.
GTACCGGAGGCTTTGACCAATTAGCGATGAATGCGAGTTGTCACCAAGAAGCAGTCGTATTCGAGCATCCTGAACCAAGCACTGTCATAGAAGCAGGAAGGAGGAAGGTGGGATAGCTCCAGAAAAGATAAAATAACATCCCAGAATCAGACTTTCCTCGAAAAAATGACGAGGTTGTGCAGGTGGAGGGTCGCGGCAGTGCTTCTGATGCCTCTCATGAGTTTGTTATTGCCGGCGCGAGCAGACGAGCATGAACACACGGTAAGAAAAACGCTTTGGGGCCGAGGAGCGCTTTTTTTTATCTCTGTTTAACCTGACTGTGGACAAAATGTATGAAAAAGAGGGATTAAATATCACTTATATACAGTTACATACCCAGTATTGTCACGATACTGTTTTTATCCAAGACATTTTCTCTCAGAATGCTGAAGCGACGTGGTTCGGACCTTGGTAACAAACGGTAACTTGGCTAATTTTTGCTAAATGCTGTCAGCTGTGTGAAAATACCAAGCGTTCGGTTACTTGCTCCCTTGGGCCAAAGTGAGATGAATACAGCCATTGTATCTGTACATTAAGCAGCTTGTGAGATATTTAATCAAAGTAAGCACATAAAAATCGACAAATGTGCACTTAGCTTGGTGGCTAGCTTTAGTGAACATGTCCGTCTGCAGCGAAGCCGAGGTTGGCTTTTTATTCACCAGTTTTTTTTAATCGAATTGTCCGATCCACCTTAAATCATGCATCGGTTACACTCTGTCGTGCTGCGCCGTTTAAGGTGGAGCGGAAAATTCAAACGAGAAACTGGCGAAAAACAAGCCAACTTTAGCCTGTGCACATATACGTACCCGATTCTTAGGCCTGCCTCGGCAGTCGAGATAGCTTAGCAGCACGAAGGGTCACTTTTTCATGACCAGTTTAGTTGTCCATTTTTACAGACAGTAATTCTTAAAAAGCAGGTAGAGTGGTGGGTAGTCAACAAGATTTATATATTGTTGATTTTATTTTTTTTCTACAGCTTTATGTAAGCTTCATTTACACTAATTGGGTGTTAGATCCTGCTGACTTTTACTCAAGTTAGAGCACTGATCCGTTTCCCTTCAGTGATCTATGTCCTGTATTCACCGAAACCACAGCGCTCTCAACACTGAGTGTATTGTGATCTATCAGTGAGTTTACGGTTACAGCCACACAACAAGCGGATTGTAGTAGAGACATTAAAAGGGTCATAATTATGCATTTAAAGGTGTGTATGGTGAGGACACTGTTTGGAGCCTAGTGTGGTTCTGTCCTGTGCTGAATGTGGTTTTAGTAGTTATTTCAGTCCCCGAGAACCAGACCCTTTTTGTCACCCATCTTTATTATAGAAGCAATTATTCTTGCTGAGTGCACACGCGTATAACAGACAAGGTGAGCACATACATCATCACATTTAAACAAACAAAAAAAGGGACATTACCTAGGAGTTAAATAAAACTAAGGTGCGATGGAGCAAATATAAATTATCCAGAGTAAAAGAAGCCAAAATAGATGAAAATGCATGTTGTATACACATGTACGTGTGTATGTATAAAATCATGTGTAATTTAGACTGTGGTGTGCTCATTTCTCAAGTCTGTGTAATGCTTCTTGGGATAGAAGAGATATGTGGACAGTACATTATATAAACATTGTGATTGTTTTTTATGTCGTGAACTAGTCAGATATATTGTATTGCCGTAACTAAAACCAGGGGGATCATACAAAGACTTTTTGTGTTCTTTCTTTATGGAAAGTGTTTTATTACACTTACCTGTCTGGCACTCATGCACACTTTTGCTGATTAAGGAGCCTCGAAGTAATTTTTTCACCTACCATGTGCTGTACTTGCTGATGTCCATGTTTGAACTGCATGTATTTGTTAGTTGAAGGTGTCATGGCTCAGATGTCTGTAATTGAGTGGAGATTTATATTATTGCCACATGGGCTAAGTGAGTGAATGAAAAGTCAGTAGTTTAAAAATGTTTTTATCTGTTTTTATTAAAACATGCTATAGACGCTTTATCTAGTCTAGAGATACTTTCTGTACCCGTTTAATCAGTGTAGCACACCACAATGAGAGGAAATTTTGGCAGAGATCTGCCTATCTCAAAGGATTGTATTGTTTACATTCAGACCAGTTATGTCCACCTGTGGCTCAGCAGTACGAAGTAACAAGCCATTCTGCTTTGCTTAGGTGGTCATTTACCTGTGCTACCACTGGTTTACCACCAGAGTTTATTTGCCATAGATCAGTGTGTTGGGTTTAGTGGGAATATATGTAAGTTCACTGAATAAAGTTAAATGCCCTTGCAGTTCTGGGACATAACAGCTGATATGTTGGATCTGCTTTTGGAACATTTGGCCAACATAAAAAAAACAACGGCAAACAGAAAAGTTCATTAATCAATCATTTTTTAACTGTGGTTTTAAGATTTTATTCTAGACCAATCTCTGTTTTTAGATTATTTATTGAGAAGGTTTTTCTCAGGTTGTGCAGTGCCAAGAAATTCGTATGTATACCTTATCAATGACTGACAAGGTGATAGAAGTGTTTGGGCAATGCATGTGAGGCAAAATACCATACAGAGCACAACTACTATAAATCACTGAAAACACTTTTGACTAGAGAAGTCCCCCAGGTGATGGAGCAGTGTATCTGAGATGGAAGAATGAAGAAAATTACCAGAAAACTGTACAGGACTTATTAAACTTTTCAATTCATTTTTTGAATTATTCCTTTTCTAAGAATAATTCATTACATAATTTACAAGGGAAAATTCTGCTGAATGCGGATGTCTGTAAAATATCTTGAGTTTTAATGTTTTTGTGTACAAGCAGGTGGGGGAAAATATTAACCTATAATATGTTTCCCTGTCATTGAAAAGAAATGCTATTATAGCTTACAGATGCTCCTTGACATTTACTTTTACTCACACATGTTGCAATAGAAAAATAATTTTTCAATATTTCTGTTTACAAAAAAAAACTGAATCACTGTTATTGTTAAAGTATAGATGATTATCAGTTTTTTAACTTTATATTGTAATATGAGAGTGACTTTCGGTATCTAAGAAATAGAATTTTTCAGTGGAAAAAAATTTGTCAAACTCCAGATATGAATCCAGCACGGCATAGATTTGCACATCTGTACGTATCAGGCATTGTATTCTCTTGTATTAATTGATTATCTGATGGAGCTAAAATTACATTAAGTCATATTTGATTTACTATATTAACCTCATTTGCTATTTAAAGTGCTGTAATAGAAAATATAAATGATAGTGTCTCTTTCTTAATTCTTCTGGAGCTCAATTTCCTTTCACCCTTTCATGACAGAACATAAATACAGCTCGCCTGTCCAAACCAAAATCGTGTCATCTGTAAAAGTAGTGGCTCCTGCAGTGTTTCAGATTAAGTACTAAACTCCTGCCTTAGGGTAGATCCCTTGAAGCTGGTTAACCAATATTACTTAAACAAAACCAGTCATCGGCAAACCTGTATATCCAGTATATTGCGTAGTTAGTTTATTATTTTAGATTTCTTGGGGCATTCGTGCAAATTGGCAGTTTTTAAATAATTTATTTAGTAACTAACCTGTTAGTGTGACTCTGAGATTATTAATTCACTGCTCATTTATATTCATGAACTATGAAATATTGAAACTTTAAGTTTGCATTATATTACTATGTTAGGCAATATTTTGGATACCCACATTTGAGATAAATTCCTGTTTAGTTTTCAGCAGCTGAAGTTATTTACAGTAAGTCTAATTCAGCTGGGACCTTTGATGTGTAAAACTGAATTATTTTTAATATATTTATTTTTTCTCTTTTTTTTTTCATTAAAAAATGACTATAACCCATTTATGTGGCCTAATTCCAATGTGCACAAAGCCTGATTATTCTGTGTTGCTCTGTGTGTTTGACATATCGATGTGTGAGCTGTCAGAATGAAGGATGCATTACTGTCTGCATTGGGTAGGAGGCCTTTAACTGTGTTACAATGCAAAATGAAACAGATGTGGATATCCCTTTGCTGCAAATCTGAAAAAAGGGGTTACATATGATCATCTCAAACCATATTCTACCTTCTGCAAATCTGTCAGTACAGTTTAACTATAACTGGTCTGTTCAGCAGTCTTCCTGCAAATCCTGCATTTTGGTAGTTAATCTCACTGTTTAAATAAAATATGTTTGAGAGAAGGGACAATTATGCAATACTATAATATAGGGAGTGAGTCTGTCACTTTACTGTATGAAAGTACACGTCACTGTGTGAGCAGGTGTGGCACATTGAGGCGGATGCATGAAACCTTTGACATTCCTTCTGAGATGTTTAAAGAATGGGAGAGGTTCTACATTGTACAGCATTTTGGCGTCACACACGGTCCAGTATTGCAGGTTCTTTGACAGTGTCAGGGGACACATAGACTTGGGAACATAATAGGGAAGTGGAAATGCCTAGGCTTGACAGAAAATATATTTTCTTACAGTTTTCCAAATATAATATCACGTTGCATACCTGTATTGTCCTTATGAGTGTTGCTGGTGAGCAGCTTTTAATAAGCCATGTTTTTATGTGCAGTACATGGACAAAGAAGAGGTGGTTCTGTGGATGAACACAGTGGGACCCTACCACAACAGACAGGAGACCTATAAGTACTTCTCCCTGCCCTTCTGTGTGGGCGATAAGAAGACGATTAGCCACTACCATGAGACATTGGGGGAGGCCCTGCAAGGAGTGGAGCTAGAGTTCAGTGGCTTAGACATAAAATTTAAAGGTAATAGTTATACTATATTTATACCCACTGTATTTACTCAGCACTTTACCTGTGTTTACACATTACCCTTTTTCATAATACATAATAGGCAGGTGATTAATCTTAGACTTTGTCTCATTTTAAAAGACTAAAATTACATTTTGTTTCTGGATTATGGCCAATTCTGTCATAAACATGGTAATGCCTCTTCCAGAATCTACTCAGGTAAAAAAAAATCACGTTATGTCAAAAACAAGCTAGATAATAAATCACTAATAAATTAATTGGAATTTTTGGTGGGTTGGTGACAATGTGTGGGCGTTTTGTTTAAAAAGTTCACTTTGCTTACAAATCTACCTTCCCATCAATATTCATCCCAGACTTTCTTATTACAAGATCATATCTGGCTATATTCATACAATCTGAGTACACTGCCACTATTTGAGTGGAAAGTTTGACGGTTTTCCCATTTCTAAATTAAATTAATTTGAAATTTCTTTATGGGTACAATGGATTATCTAAGAATTTTTCCGTAAAGGTAATTGGGTTTTTCTTTCACAGAGGAAGTAATGCAGACGACATACTGTGAAATTGAGCTAGACAAAAGCAAAAGAGATGCCTTTGTCTATGCCATCAAGAACCACTACTGGTACCAAATGTACATCGATGACCTGCCTATATGGGGTGAGTAGATGATTCATTGTTCATTCGTAGCAGGGTTTGAGTTTGTAACTATATTTATATGCTGTCATTATCTCCAACCCAACTGAATTCATTCTGAATATAGATTGAGATTGAATATATACACTCTACTCAATGATCTGATGAAAATCTGTTTACATGCATGCTACAGTTAATCTGATCTAAAGTGATGTGCATACACACGTATGCCACTTAGTTTACCCTGACAGCGAGCATGTGCCTGGCAGTATAGTCAGTGTGAGAGGAGCAGCAGTATGTTGCAGAATTTTTCAGTTTGTATGATTATTTTAATTGTTTTAAAATTGTGGTAGACTCGACACGTCCTACAACATTCCAAGACACACAAGCTGGATGCCAGCTCCACCACAAGTGACAAATTATCTGAATGAAAGTGAGCAGTAAAATTGGTGGGAGAGAGTTATACTGAAGGAATTCACAGATTTTGAGTTGAAGCGAGATTTCTGTATGACACGGCAGTCATTCTTGAGTTTGTGACTTGATGAAGGATTAACTTGCATACAGCATAAGAGGCCCATTCCAGTAATACTGGGTGTTGCTGTGCTCTTGCATAGAGTACTGTGTTGTCTCCAACCAGTTTGGCATCCATAAAACCACAAGAAGTTTTTTTTTAATTTATTTCTTTTATTTATTTTTTTGGGTACTTTGATGTTTATAATGTGATGTTTTTTTCCATGTTTTGTAATTGACATTTTAGTCTGCAGAAATTAGCTTTTATGTATCAACACTCATAATGGAGTTTCTCTGAAACTCTATTTTTAGAAGCGATAATTTAGTGTCACTGTCATAACTAAGGTATCATAAGATTATTAAATGGACTTGTTTATATTTCAGGGATCGTTGGAGAGGCTGATGAGAATGGGGAGGATCATTATCTCTGGACTTACAAAAAGCTAGAGATTGGCTTTAATGGTAACAGGATTGTGGATGTTAACTTGACAAGTGATGGGAAAGTCAAGCTTGTGCCAAACACAAGAATTGCCATGTCTTACTCAGTGAGTACAGAATTATATTCTCTCTCTCTCTCTCTCTCTCTCTCTCTCTCTCTCTCTCTCTCTCTCTCTCTCTCTCTCTCTTTAGCAGTTACTGATAAAGTAACATTTTAACCCCCCTTTATTGCAGGTGAAGTGGAAAAAATCTGATGTCAAGTTTGAAGATCGCTTTGACAAATACCTTGATCCATCATTCTTTCAGCACAGAGTAAGCACATTACATTTTGAAAAGGACAGTTGATTTTTAGATATTTATTCTGAGGAAACTGTCAAACTTTGTGAAAACTGCATATTAAAATAAAACCCATATTAACTCATGTGCTTCTCTAATTTTAGATTCACTGGTTTTCAATCTTTAACTCCTTTATGATGGTGATTTTCCTGGTGGGTCTGGTGTCCATGATCTTGATGAGGACCCTGAGGAAAGACTATGCCAGATACAGCAAAGAGGAGGAAATGGATGACATGGTGAGTTTGGAAAGTTTCCCTAAGTGGGTAATGCAAATTCCTTGCCAAGATCTTCATGATTTTACTTTATCTAATTAATATACATAAAGTTGTGTTTTTGGATACAGTTTAGATGATTCATTGAAATATGGGCAGAAAATAGCAATGCCTGAAAGTTAATGTAAAACGGATTTCTGATGTTACTACACTTGTTTTACATATGCAATAACCTCTATACAGGACAGAGATCTTGGGGATGAATATGGGTGGAAGCAAGTTCATGGTGATGTGTTCCGGCCCTCCAGCCATCCACTGATCTTCTCTTCCCTTATTGGCTCTGGTTGCCAAATCTTCTCTGTATCACTCATTGTTATCATCGTGGCCATGCTTGAGGATTTGTACACTGAGTAAGTATAGAAAAAAAGCAGTGCTTGTTCAAAAATGATTTAGAGCCTTTGTTGCCAGCAACCATAGCATCTGAATATTAGTACAATCATATCCACAGAAGCATATGCTAGTTTGGCCTCACCAGTACTTGGATGGGAGACTACTTAATGCCAATTTATGCTTCTGTGTCAAACCTACAAAATGCGCAATGTGTAGGTCTCCTGTTGATGCAAATCCAATGCCACACCTATACCGTAGCCTGACACACATCAACACACGAATCAGCACAGACCACAACAACTGTGACAGCAGAAAATTCATGGCAAGAGATTGGCAGGCATTTGTTTTAATGTCACAGAACGAATAAAAGTTGGAACAAGGGCAAAATACAGACGCTTGTGGTTTTCATGAGAAGCGGGAATACAAAATAGGTGACTTTTGTTGCTCTATTTGTTGCTTTCCTGGAACTACATTTAAACAACTCTGTTCCAAATGATGCCCTACTCCCTAAATAGTGCACTTTAGAGATTTAGAAAACTATACTACACCACAATATTATCTACTACATAGTGTAGCAGAAGATGTTTGAGATTCAGCCCTGGTGTTGTGGCAGTGTATCTATGGAGCAAAGCAGACACCAACGCACAAGTGTAAATGCTGCCTACTGTGTAGGGCACCTGTGTAAGCTATGTGTAGGGCCTGCGTTGAAACATAAAGCCTTAAGGAAAGCCTGGGTGGCTACTGGAAGTGATTTGAATTAGACCAATGGGGCAGTGTCACAAGTCTGCAGTCTGTGTGGCTTCCAGTGTCTGAGTGCAGTGATGAGGATGCTGTAATATATCAGTGGCACCATCCATAGAATGTCCTTTAAAACCCCGTTCCTGATTCTCTGAGGTCATAAAATATCCCTGGCCATTTACTGATGCCTTGGTGAAATCTGCCACTATGTAAGCACTGTGTAAGTGATACTATCTGTCTTTGTACTGTGATCTTCTAGTATAGCTGATGGTTACAAGACATGCAGATATACTGAGATTTTTTTTCTTTCTCTTTTGTAGGAGAGGGTCCATGCTAAGCACAGCAATATTTGTGTATGCTGCCACTTCCCCAGTAAATGGTTATTTTGGGGGAAGCCTGTATGCAAAACAAGGCGGTAAGCATTTAACTCTTTAGATATCTATGTATAATTTTAATTCAGTGTCTGAACTGCAACATAAATAGTACTATATTATAAGATATGCTATATATAAGGCACTGATCTACACATCATCACAGAAGAACATATTGTATTATATTGTTACAACCCCCTTAGGATGAATGCCAGTGTTCTCTGTTATTTACACTGTTATTGTAGAGTGTTTGTTTTAGTGTCACTGTTATTTTGTGTGTATTTGCACAGGAAGGAGATGGATAAAGCAGATGTTTATTGGAGCTTTCCTGATCCCAGCGATGGTTTGCGGTACAGCCTTCTTTATTAATTTCATCGCTATCTACTACCATGCCTCCAGAGCTATTCCGTTTGGTACTATGGTGAGTGCTTAACCAGTGCAGAAAATATTTACACTCTGTTGTGTTAATTTTCTATTTGCTGTTGGAGAGCTAGCATTAACTGCAGTGATCAATACATTATCCACAAGGGAAAAGCTCCAGAAAAACATTGTGTTTTGCCCTTGCATTGCACATTCTTTTGTCAAATTAATGATGAAAACAGTGTCAATTGGGGTTTTTGTATTTCTACATGTATATCTACTTGAACTACTTAAGCAGTGATTACATGATTACAGGGTTTTGTATGTAGGTTAATCCAATTCTTTAGCAATAGCAATATATTTAGGTCTCTAACTACAGTTTTCTGTTTGTACATGTTCAAATATAAATTCATTTTCAAGTCCTTTTGATAATTTGGGTGTGTTATATTTACTTAGTTCATATTTGTTTTTAACATTTCTTATTGATAACGTATGCTAAAATATATTTTCTTATTACTTCTGCAATAACATTTTATCAGCTACATATGTCTTGTGATTTTGTTCATTTATACAGTGTTTTATTTTGCTGAATCAGAGGTTGAGACTACTCACTATGTCAGCTGAAGCTACTGCAGTTCCGTCAATGTGGATTTTGATCTATTATTCACTGCAGTCATCTGAAATGTTTCAGACATTCATGAGGTTGAGAGGAACAGTTGTGACGCAGTATGATTCTGTTTCCAGGTTGCAGTGTGCTGTATCTGCTTCTTTGTCATTCTGCCACTGAACTTGGTTGGGACGATCCTGGGTCGAAATCTCTCTGGTCAGCCCAATTTTCCCTGCAGGGTCAATGCTGTGCCCAGGCCCATCCCAGAGAAGAAATGGTATGATCTTCCTGGGGAATTGTTTTTCCTTTGTTAGAGAACATACTGTAAATTGTTTATCTTTAAAGTGAAAGTTTTGCTGGAAATTTTCTAAGCCTTGCTGGAGAAATAGTATCTTTTTTGTCTGTGAACAGGAATCATTTATATATCCTGGGTCTGAAATGTTGTATGTGGTTGTCTATGATGTACAAATGGCATTTGTAGAATTCAGTGTATCTTATTGCACACAAGCTGTAAATATATTTGTGTAAACCAGTATAAAATGTAAAAAATGTCCCCTTATCTTATTCAGGTTCATGGAACCTGCTGTTATCGTGTGTCTTGGTGGCATCTTGCCATTTGGCTCAATATTCATTGAAATGTAAGTGGGGAGTTTCCTCAGTCAGTTTTGAGTTTCATTCATGAATGGCCTGTTTTAATATTGATTTGTTCTTTACTTATCCTCAGGTACTTTATTTTCACCTCATTCTGGGCTTACAAGATTTACTATGTGTATGGCTTCATGATGCTTGTGCTGGTGATCTTGTGTATCGTGACTGTATGTGTAACCATAGTTTGCACATACTTCCTCCTCAATGCTGAAGACTACAGATGGTGAGCATTTCTTGTTTATAAAAATAACTTTAGTCTGTCCATTTGTGGGTGGAATTAAAATTTTACCCTTTAGTGAATGTGGGGATTTTTTTCCATTTCTTCTGGTTACATTTTTTAAAATATAAGATTTTGACCAAATATTTCATTTTTTTTTAATACAGGCAATGGACAAGCTTCCTTTCTGCAGCCTCCACTGCAGTTTATGTTTACATGTATTCCTTTTACTACTATTTCTTCAAAACCAAGTAAGTGAAATGAATGCTTTTTTATTCCCATACAAGTTTGCATGGTGCTAAATGTGCTTATTAGAGTAGAAATGCAATCATTTAAGTCTCTTTGTAATATGATTGGACACCTAAACAGCATTTATGACGGTTAATCTTTTTCCCCTCTGCAGGATGTATGGCTTGTTTCAGACATCGTTCTATTTTGGGTACATGGCTGTCTTCAGCACTGCTCTGGGTATAATGTGCGGTGCGTATAGCAAAATTCATTCATCAGTACTAAGCTATTTATCTTATCTGTTCATTATGCCTGCATGACCAATATGTAGACTGCCAGCTGAAATGACTGATTATTAACAAGTTCTTTCTGAAATATTGAATTGTGTGAGTTTATAAGTTTATTTCTTTGAATGGTTTAACAGGTGCTGTTGGTTACATGGGTACAAGTGCCTTCGTGAGGAAGATCTACACAAATGTAAAAATTGACTAGCATCTCTGCAGCAGAGCTGTGATCAGTTGCCGTTTTCCCAGCAGTGGCGGGCACAAGTCTTTGTTTCTTTTGCAAGAAGAGATTGTGATCTTATCTTGTACAAATCTAGTTTTCCATTTTCTCGGTGAATTCAAGGTTGGAAAATGGTGTACACAAAGGCAAAATGGAAGATGAAATAAACATTAAATTTTATTATTATTATTATTTTTTAACAATTCATTTCTTTCCTCTGGAGCAAATGCATAGAATTTATGCAGCTTAAAAATGGAAAAATGTAAACCACAACCTTGGTCCTCTGATAAATCTGTCCCACCCATCACCAGTGAACATAGACCTTTATCGATGGAATAGTCTAGCTCTCTTCAGTGAAGAGGCCAAAGTGTATTGAGAGCCTTTGTTCTATTGTATGAAAATATTGGAGAGTTGGGTTTGTGTCCATGCTCCTACTTGTCTGTTTTGTATTACCAAGTTTTGTGATGCCATTGTTGTATTGTTTTTAATCACTTGTTTTGAATCACCAAGAGTAACATACTTCAAGTTTTCAGAATATCCATGTTGGATGTTTGTTTCCACCTTACAAAACTTGGTGTAGGCTACTATCTTCAGTGTAGCCAGACTTGTTCTGTAGCACCACCATATTCTCCCAGAGTTTACACTAGATATTTGAAATCAGCTGACTGAAGACAAATAGTTTTGGTCAAAAAGAACTTTTTATCACGATTCCCTGCCCAGGACATGAGATTAATGTGGGGCTTGTCATCTGAGAGAAGTGTTGTTCGAGTGGCAGATTGTTCCAATTGGTAGTTTTGAGGTGATCTTGTATTTTCTGGTTTAGTCTTACTTTTAATGTTGGGGTTTGAATGAAGTCTGCTTGTGAAGATAATATATGGATGGGGTAAACATGTATATAACCTTAATAATGTAACTGTAGATGTAGATCCCAAATGTATTTTGGTTGTACAGATTTATTACAGGGTGTTTTTTTTTTGTTTGTTTGTTTTTGTTTTTTTAAAAGTCATTCAGTTGTAAGATTTTGGTTATCTTTATTTTCTCTTGTTTATTTCCTGAGCTTGGGGTAGGCAGCACATTTACATCTTGCCTGTAATTGCATGAAGTTTCACCTAATTGTATGAAGTTCAGTTTGTATTGGCTTTCTTTTATTTGTGATTCCTGACACATGTTTGCCTCCCCATTGTCAAGTGCTTTGTGCTGCTCGTATAGGAGATATTCAACAGAGGCTAAATTTGATTTAACTTTTTATTACGTTTATGATTTCAAGCTTTACATGGCTCTCCTCCAGCTGGACAGTCAGTGCCCTCATACTAACTTTGGATCCATTACCAGAACCAACTTTGTGAATGTCAGACACATGCTCAGTTTTTGCAAACGTACTGTAAAGAGTGACATTGTACACTTTACTAGATGTTTTCATTGCGCTACAGGAAGTGCTACAGCGGCACTCCAGCAAAATTTATTTTTATTTTTCCCCCCCTTCATTCTGCTGTGTAAATACGGTATGTAACTAAAGATGTCTGAGAAGTGGCAAAGCCTTTTTTTCTGACCTCTGGAACCGCAAATTCTGGCTCATTTTTTGGTTCCTCATGTCATGAACTTTGATGTCTGAACGGACATTTTAAACATGATATTAAAATTTGTGCTGTAAAAAGGATAAAATAAAAATAAACAATGTTTATGTACAGAGGTTATATAGGCATGGTTTGAATTTGAAAAAGTGAAAGAAAATTTTGATCCATATTTTGGCTAAGTGATTTAATTCCCCCAGTTCTTCAAGACAGCTGAAAAGGGAACCATGTTCTTTTGGAAATTAAGTTTTTCTCTGTAATTGCACTTTTCAATCAATAGAATAAAAGAATGGTGTGATGGCAGTAGCATCTGTTCTTTATATATTTAAAATATTCTGACTAAAATGTAAGGAAAATTACCCAATATTATCAAAATGAGCATTGATTAAAAAACAATGCAGGGCAGTCAGTATCTTTATTTAATAACTTGACAAATACACTGCACAAAAACCTGAAATGACTAAATTGCTAGTGTTGGATACACATACCAAACAAGATTAGGACATCAAGTGCATTACCAGTTTTAGCACAAATTTAAGTGCCTTCACGTTTCATGATCTAGTATGAGCAGATTTGATGTAATGAGGTCCTCTTAGTTAACTTTTTCAAAGTATTCCTTTGAGCCTTCAGGAGTTGGCTTTATCTAAAAAAAAAATATTTATGAATTAATCAAATAACTACACAATTCAACCTTTGTTCTGGGTTTTGATTAGCAACTAAAAATCTTTGAAAACTTCAAGAAGGAAGCTGAATTTTTTTTACCGTAGGTGATTTGGGGGTCCAGCTGGCAGGACAGACTTCTCCATGAGTCTCCACAAACTGGAAGGCTTTAACAAGACGCAGCGTCTCCTCAACAGAGCGTCCCACTGGAAGGTCATTGATGCTCATGTGTCGGATTACACCGTTAGGATCAATGATAAACAGTCCCCTACAGAGAGGAGGAAATTGTAAAATAAAAAAAAAAACAATGAACAACAGTAGGCAACCAAATACTTCTTTGGATAAATAATATGTAATGCTTGAGTGTTTAAGTGTCCTGAAAATTAGAATAATGAACTTCAGAATAAAGGTCACTGTGTGTTTGCCTGGGAATTTCCCTTCAAAATTCATATCCCAAACAACTACTTATTAAATAATAAAAAATATGCACTGAAATACTTCTACTAATTATAGATTTAAAAAAACATTTTTTTTAGGTTTTGAAGACTTGCATCCCCCCCTTTATATGCCTCACAGTGGTTTGCTCCAATGCCTACCATATGAGAATTTCCAGGTTTGCATATGTTAAGTGATATTGGCCTATTTTTATGTTATGTTGCTCACCAATGTTGGTCTCTAGTTTTTATGAGTTTACTTTTTTTTCCATTTAAAAAAATCTGATAGCACGAGCCCCGTGTATTGTGTGCCATCTACAGGCCATTATTGGTATTTTGTTGAACATACTACCTGTAGCCTTAAAACAACATTAAAGCTACTACCTCAAAGCTATTCCAGGACCCTCCAATAGGACTCCATAGTCTCTGGAGACCTGTTTGCTGAGATCGGACAGCAAGGGGATGTGGATTTTACCCAATCCTCCACTCTGCAGTGAAAACAAACATGGACCAAAGTTCAGGGGTGGAGGGATTAGCAGTTGGCTTTGCAAGTTTTTCCATAGCTCACTGAGACATTCATGACTTGTTCATATTTACCAGCCACTTTCAAGCTGACACATTTAGCAGAATCAATGTATAGTAATGTGGTTAAATCCTAAGCACTGAAAGATGTTTTTAAACTATTTATCTGGGCAATAAGTGTGATTTAACCAATAAAAACACTACATAGGAGTAAATACAGAAGAGAATCCAGCTAACGAATGCATCTGTTAAATTTCACCATCCGACTTATTTTTCTAAAGGCCTGATTAGGAATAACTGTAATGAACTTCCCTGAAACGGGTTTTGAAATTGTTGTGCAATCATGCTCATGTAAAATATTTTCAATTAAATACCAGATTAGCCCAGAAAAAAGGTTTTCATATTTCCTCTATAGTAATTTATGCATAGGACTGTATATGCAATACAGTGGTACATGGTCCTACCTTTCTAGAAGTGTTAGTCCAGGCCAAGTGTGTAAAGTGAGAATCCACCGACACACCCACCACCTCACAGTTAATATCATGGAACTCGTTGGCCTTGTCACTGAATGAGATTATCTCCGTCGGGCAGACAAATGTACTAAAGAGAAAACAACATTGAAAAAAAGAAAGGAAAAAGAAGAAGAAGAAAAAATAAAGGCCCTACTGTAATAAATCAAAGCAATACTTTAAGAAATGTATACTAGATAGATTGAATATTAGTACTTAATCTTGCCCATGTCGTTTTTTACAATTTACAAGTGACCAAAGTTCTTTCACAACACATATTACTGCTGGTAACATTACCTGTTAAATCAACCAGCAAAAGCCCCTCAAAGAAGGACAAATAAAATGACTGAATTTGCAAAATGACTTACAAATCGAGTGGGTAGAAAAACAGGACAAGATATTTGCCCTTGTAGTCATCTAGACTGATATCCTTGAATTCTCCATTTTGGACAGCCGTACCCTTGAAGTGTGGTGCATGCTGGGTGACTGCTGGTGCCCATCTAGCAGTGCCTAAGGTTTGGATTAGATTAAAAAATAATAATAATTACAATTAAGAACAATGAACATTATCTAAAGGTCACTGTTTTACTGTTATCACCAAGGTTCATTCATTCATTTGCTGTAACTGCTTTATTTTGACACTAGCCTACTAGGAATCACTGGGAGCAGGGCAGAAACAAATAATGGACAGAGTGTCAGTCCATGGCAGGGACATTATCAACAATATATTTTTTAAACACTGAATAAAATGGCTGTGTGTGTTGAGACATTTTATCTTCTTGTTATTATCCTGACAACTATAGACAGGTTTGAGGTCTTGTGTTTCTCTACAATGCACTATTTCACACCAAACCTTTTGACTAGGAATATGATATTTATTAAAGGAACGTACTGATGGAGAAGCAGGCTTTCTGTACAGCAGCACATGGGAGGGCTCTTGAAACCTTGACCGCTGATGCCCCATTCAGAGAAGACAGAGTCCTGAGTCCATTAACTGCCGTCCTTGTGACCTGTACAGTTAAGAAGCACAAATGGACTGAACTGAGCCGAACAGTGTATTCAACAGGCTAACATACATTTTAGACTCCAGAATATAAGTTTCCAACAGGGGGAAAATAATGTATAAAATTTTATATAAAAATACTCTATTCCAAGCAACTCTGAACCAACTCAACTTGTCTACTCATAATGTAAATTTCACAAAATGTATTTTCTGTGTGAACAGAAACATTGTGATGTGCGTTAAGTATCAAATATAAACATTTTTTTCAGGATCCTTGAACTGAAGTAAAAATGGTGGTTTAATGCTATGAACATGTCTATGCGGTGTTTTCCGTGTTAATGTGTTAAACTTCACATTAAAAAGATGAATTCAAACTGTCATGCTATCTGACATCATATATTTCAGCAACCAATCATGCACCTCTCAGATCAGTCATTTAAGCTGCATGGAGATAGAGAAGGGGACAAATTACATACTCAGATATCTGTGTGAAATGAATGACGGTTTAGATACATCCAAGCCACTTTTAGGGATTTAAATCCACTTTTTATTTGTAAATTAAAAAAAATTATAAAATTTGATTTAAAACAAAGACCAAAAAAAATCTATTTTCCCCCCTTTTCTTGAAGTGACTACCCTTTAAGTGACATCCAATTTGACCCTTATTTTTTTGGGAGTTATAGGAAAGATATAAAATATTAACTAAAGAAAAAATATAATTATATTCTGAAAATTTTGAGGCATTTCACAATTCCTTTCAGTATCGTGACGTGATATTGATATATTATCACCCTTAGGCAGTGGTTCCCAAATTGTTTCGGCCGTGTCCCCTTTGGTATATGACAATATTTACATGTTATTTGCAGGTTTCTGTGAAGGTTGCGTGTTACGGTCTAAGTATCCAACAAACAGCTTTAATCAAGAGAGCTTTAACTTGATCCGCTTTAGTTTTGAACTGTGCTCCATTTCTGTGAATGCGCCACTGGCAGCGAGGAGGAGGTGACCAGCACCAACACTGCAAAATAACCGCCGCAGACAGTTGTTTATCTACACTGTAATAATCAAACAACACCCAGAGCCACAGCTCAATGAAGTGTACACCATGGTACTCGTGTCAATAGTCGCATTACGTAAACTCAAACTCACAGAAGTCCCGAGAAGTCTCCTGAAGGCGGCTGCCATCTTGCCAGTGTCCCCCTCGTAAATGAGTCGTTCTTATAAAAAACCCGATTCTTTACTCTAAATCAGGGGAGTCGATTCAGTGATATAACTGAATGAATGAAATGTGTTTTGTACCGTATACTTGAAAGACCAAACTTTGATTATTTCATTTTCAGTCCAAACGATCATTCAAGTTAACTTGATAAATTCAAGTTAAAATATTTCTGTTGATATTAGATGTAAGATAATCTCCACTTCGCATAACGGACCGGGAGTAAAAAATATAAGATTAAAATTATTAACTAGAAAAAGTGAATTAAACAACTGGGATCATTTCTTGTTTCGGGTCCGAATATTTTGCGTGTGTTCGTTCACATCCCTGTACTATGAGAAGACGAATCTGTGCACGGAATCGGTTCAATATACTCGGTCCGTTGAACTGAATCGAATCTTTTGAGCTCAACTGTCAAAGGAACGTGTGTCGCACCTGCGCAGACAGGGACAGAAAGAGTTTGTAAAGAGGAGAGTCACAAGTCGGTTACATTTTCCGGCTTATCAGGCAAGCTAGAAACGTCACAATGAATAAGTTTTATTTAACATCTGTTATATACAGACATTGATCATCACATAATTAGGAATGTAAATATAGATAAAAAAAAGAAGCAATCAATAAACAGAGACAAAAAAAAACTTAATTAATAATAGAAAGTATAGAGAATGAGTATATATGATAAGACAGATTATTAAGTTATATAGAATAAAATACAATATCTATATTGTCATTGCACAAGTACACGATTTTTTACTGCTTCCTTACTAGATACTAAGACAAATAATAAATAATAAATACAAATATAATACAATTACGTTCGCAATAATGTATAAATATTATAACATTTTATGGCTGTAGTAAAAAATCCACAGCTAGAAGTGCAAAGATGCAACAAAATCAGCACTGTATGGGAATGTAGATAGTTTTTTAAAAGAACACGATATGGATGAACATGATAATATATGAAAACTGAGGCTGTTACAGTGTTGTAGTGCAAACCATTAGGTATGAAAATATAACAGTTCTTGTCCAGATTACAGAATTAAAGTGCAATGTGTGATTATGCACAGCCAACCGTGTCCTGGACTTACTCTTCATAATCCTTGGGGACTGCAACAGACTAAAACAAAACTAAACCAAAATATAGACATAGCATATTAATTGTCCTACCAAAGGTAAAAAATATGGACCACTGTTACACTGTACTTGAAGATGCATATCGTTCTGTTCTTCAGGCAGCTTTGGGGCACTCTGATCACGGTTTGGTTCAGCTTTATTGAAAGAAACTAAACTCTATGAATCCTGTAGTCAAAACAATGAAGATTTGGACTAGTGAGACAAAGCAAGAACTGCAAGATTGTTTTGACTGCACCAACTGGACTGTTTTTGAAGTGACAACCTGAATGACCTTATTGATACTGTGGCACCTTGCATCAGCGTTTGTGAGGATCTTCCAAACAACCTTCTGCACATATAACAATTATCGACCATTATTCACAGCCAAACTTAAATCACTGGGGGAAAAAAAACAGAAAAAAAAGAGGAAAGAAAAACAGCATCACAGTATCACAGTGGAGTGGCTTAAAGGCCACTGCTTCCTTTACTGAGGCAAACAAAGACTTTGCTGATGACCTGAATGTCTTTTATGGTAGGTTTGATTCACTCTAGCTCACAGATAACAACCCCATCACCCCCCCCCCCCCCCCCATATCCTGCCCCCAGTGCAGAATTTATCTTGCTCTTCATAACACAATAATAACATCAGGAAGTGTCTCCCCATCCTGGGATTAGTGTTAAAGGTTGCATTCTAAAGTCAACTGTCATTCCCACATAACCTCAAACGTGTTCATCTTCAAGACTGTATTTATTGTACTACTGTGGAAAAATGTATTAAGTTCCGCTTCAAGTGCTTTAAACATGCTATAAATCCTTCTTAGCTCCGTTAATCCCCGTGTAATGGCGCCCTCTAACAGTATTTTGTGTAAACTGAAGAAAAAAGTGGTTAATCTCTCTTTAAACTATCTGTGGTAGAGCCGCTATACGTCACCGTACGTCACAAGGAAAGGGACCACAAATGTGCGCGCGACCAACGTGACCCTCAACTGTGTTTATGCAGAACTCCATTCATTTTCCACTCACGATGACCTTATAACATCAATAATGTTCAAACAGTAGTCAATTCACACACCATTTCGCACAAGTAACAGTCCGCTGAAATGGACAAGAACCTGGAATACTGGCAAAACAACGGCAAGGTACCCATAGTGCTTAGTTGAATTGATTGCAGAGCCAATAATAATTAATATTAGTTACATGCTTTTGTATTGGTTTCTAGTCTTTCCTCAGCAGACTTCGCCACTGGTTCGCTCTCCTTGACCCTAGCTCTTTACTGGCCTCTGATGTGAGTAATACATCCTTAATCATTTATTGTGTTTGTAGATTTAGTATTCACAGCCACAGTTAGTAGTTTGTTATTTAAAGACCAGAAAACACCTTTCTTATTATGTGTCTTGAAGGTGGGAGGGACATTTGAAAACAGCAATACACGAGGATGGGCTGGTTGAAATTTTGCTTTATTTATTTTTTCTATCATGTTTTGCCATGGTGACTGGCTCTTGCACAATACTGCAGTAAGATAACTCTGCCAAGATATCAAAATAATTCTGGCCCAGTTCTGGTCTACACCCTCCATTTTCTTTGGTGCATTTGCCACATAGATTTATGGCACTGGGGCGGACCATTCCTGTCTGCCACATGAGGCCCACATAATCATTAGGGATATATGTCAGCCAGAAGTAATTTTCGGGCCAATTTTGGCTCATGTCAAGTTTGCCATTCCCAACCCAGCCATATATGTACCAGAAGTGGGCCAGGTTTTGAAATGTGACATATGGGCTACTTTTTGTTCACATGCATTTTGCCATTCCACATTAAAGACACAACATTATGAGTTTTGTCAAATGTTACATAACATGACGTGCAATTGAAACACAATCCAGTCATGGTTTATGGAGAAAATGGGTGCAAATTCCCACAATGACCTTCTAAATGACTAAACTGTACTGTGGAGATAAACTTTTTTTCCCCCATAAACATGTCTATTTTGTATGTAAACAGTTTTTTCGTTAAGTATATAATGATATGGACCAATGGGAATTTCAGTGTAAATGCAGATATTAATGGAATGTCGTAAAAAGACAGAAGTACTACATTTGCACAAATTATATGGATGTTTTTGCATTTTCACACAGGCTGAAATTGAAAAGGCCCGCACTCTGCTCCAAACTGAAGAAACACAACAGAAGAATGAAAAAGTAGAGCTCATATATGCATACGTACAAAATATATTGTCACTGTCCAATTAAATACGTGTATCTCAAAAAATAGCAATTTTACAGGAGAAGGGAAAAATCCTCTTAATTTCAATGGAAGTCAATGTAAAAAGATTTAATTCCAAGTAAATGGAAAAAAAGTTGGAGCATTCCTATTGGTTCATTCTACGTGAAGTTTTCCACAACATGAAAAGCAACTGCTGTGTTCAAATGGTGTAGTAAACTAAAAATCCAAACCAGTGGGTGGAGATACATGTTTTTAATTGGACAGTGACAATGTTCTTTCTCTCTCTCTCTCTCTCTCTCTCTCATATATATATATGTTATATACAATATACAGATTATTAATCATATATAGTTGACATAGTAGTGGTTTAATGTAAATGTGGTTTAATGCAATGTAAACACAAAGTCACTACAGTTGAGTTCAGAAGGTAGATTACATTTTGTATATTCTGAAATATGTATTAAATAAATTCATTCAACTCCTACCTCGCTTAATCCATTTTTTTATCTCTTAAAAAGTTCTTGAAGTTGAAATGTGTAGTGTTAATTTTCTCCATTAAAGCTTCTATGTATAATATATTTTTTTCTTTAGTTGTTTCATTTGTAATATATTTTATTACAAATATATATTGTAATTGTATATACTGTATACAAATATATACAAAATAATATATTGTATATATTTTTTTGGTTTTTCCAGGTTGAGAATGCCTGGACTCTGTCTCTTGTAAGTATCTGTTTTTACAATGTTTTGAGGCATTTCTGATTTTTTTGGTCAGAGTTTTAAATATAAATTCATGGTATTTTTTCTGGTATGAATAGTCCTCGGTGCATGCAGACAGTGGAACGGTTATTTCCCCAGTGTTTCGACCTCAAGGTAACTATTACTAATTAATGTTAAGTAGCACAATTTGAAACCCTCAGCCTAGAAAACAACAGAGTCATATTGTTTAATTTAGATGTCAAAATTTACTCTGACTTTATTTTATTATTTCTTTCTCAGCATTTCTGCCTTTATCGGTTCTGCTGGTGAGTGTTGATGCTCATTTTGTTTATATATAACGTTTCACCCATGTTCAGTAATAGTGTACAGTACTTTTAATAAAGTGTAGTAGAATCTAGATGTACATCTAAACATTTTAATTTAACCAAAATAATTAATGCTTACTCTTTTCTTTCTACACCTAGGTTGTAGCAAGTTTTTTGCCCCATAAAGGTGTCAAACCTGCGCTGTTCTGGCATGTAATGGATTTTGAATTGTGTTTCATTTGCATTTATGTTTGGTTAATATTTGTAAATAAGTTAATAATTACACCAAATAATTATTTGTTTAATAATTGAAAATCATGATTATTTTTCATGAATGCTTTTATATATCCTTTCTGCAGCTGATACTTCAGAGTTACTGTGCAGGATTTAACCATGCCAACAGAAATAAAACTGCCACACCGGTAACTGAACTTTTCCATTCAAGTCATTTTTTAAATCACTAAAATAAATTTAGACATGTTATAATATATTAGTGGGCGGCACGGTGGTGCAGCAGGTAGTGTCGCTGTCACACAGCTCCAGGGACCTGGAGGTTGTGGGTTCGATTCCCGCTCCGGGTGACTGTCTGTGAGGAGTTGGTGTGTTCTCCCCGTGTCCGCATGGGTTTCCTCCGGGTGCTCCGGTTTCCTCCCACAGTCCAAAAACACACATTGGTAGGTGGATTGGCGACTCGAAAGTGTCCGTAGGTGTGAGTGAATGTGTGTGTCTGTGTTGCCCTGTGAAGGACTGGCGCCCCCTCCAGGGTGTATTCCCACCTTGCGCCCAATGATTCCAGGTAGGCTCTGGACCCCCGCGACCCTGAATTGGATAAGCGGTTACAGATAATGAATGAATGAATGAATAATATATTAGTACATTTTTTATTTGATAAAAAATAAGTACAGAATATGTGCTGCAAATATGAAAATGCTACAAAGTAAGTCACAACAAAATGGTATTGGATACAAAAGGGAGGTATACAGCTTAATTAAAATCAGCCTTCAGATATCTAACGCACTAAAATATATTATTATACCTGATAAAGTGTAGTATAATGGGATATTCAAAATTCTTATTCATTAATTAAAAATTAATACTAATACTTAAGCATAAACCACAATAAAGAATGTCCCAGGCACTAATGATATGATATTCTTATCTTTTTACTGTGGGGAATTAGATATTAAAATTAATTTATCAAAGAAGGCAAACTCTTTTAATACACTCTGTTCCAGAATAAAATGTTGCTTGAGCAGCTGTCCACAATCTTTTGGCCATAGTGTTTTTGAAAGAAAAAGGCGATTGTGTGCTGCATCCTGCTGTATTTGCTGATGCTTGGATTGATAAGCTCTCCACCCACTTTTGTTGCTGCTTCCTTTGTGTTGTGACTGCTTTCGCAGTGTTTTTGAATATTTGCAGCGTATTGAGATGTCTTGGCCACTGTAACCGAATCATGTAAACAAAATGTATTCATATATTTTTTTAAAGGGAAATAAAACATCAGCAAAGCAACCTCTACTTATTGTAGGAGCAGTTTCCTATTCAGCGTGTGTAGGGGTGAGTTTTTTCCTGTTCTACCATGGAACATGTATTAGACATATCCATGTGTATATATTATTTTTATCATTATTAAGGTTATATTATTATTTTTCAACTGTTTTAAGGCTCTTCCTCAAATTATTATCCAACGTCTGGGGGTCAGTAGTATTGCAGCTCAGGCCTTCTGTCGGTCGGTGCTGCCAGTTCCTCTTTCAGGTCAGCAGAGCACTCTTTTTAATCATGTTTTACAATACACCCACATGTACACTGTCTGGCCAAATGCTCATCTAACATTTATATTGAAGTAAAGTACATTTTTTATAGAACTTGTCTCTCTTTGCTACTGTAACATCTTCTAATCTTCTGAAAAGTTTTATTTTAAATGTTGGAAATTTTTGATGCCACAAAATAGCTTTACTGAAGCCAGGTATTGATACTGATCGATTAGTTAGATCACAAACACCACCATCATCTCATTTCAAATGTATGAAATGATTCTATTTTACTCCAAATAATACATTTCCAGTGCTAGACAGCTCAGTGCTGGGCCCTGATAACTGTTGTAGCCCTTACTTAACTTACTGACACATAGCATCAGGCATAATTTTAGGCTAATGTAAAACTGCTTTCAGACTTTTCTGCTTAGACCTAATAAACCTATTTGTATTATGTGTGGGTGGCGCAGCAGGTAGTGTCGTAGTCACACAGCTCCAGAGACCTGGAGGTTGTGGGTTCAAGTTTGGGGTTTGGGGTTTTCTCCAGGTGCTCCGGTTTCCTCCCACGGTCCAAAACACACGTTGGTAGGTGGATTGGTGACTCAAAAGTGTCCGTAGGTGTGAGTGAGTGTTGCCCTGTGCAGGACTGGCGCCCCCTCCAGGGTGTGTTCCTACCTAGGCTCCGGACCCACCAAGACCCTGAACTGGATAAGCTACAGACATTGAATGTGTTGTATATTATACAAATAAAAATACTGGATTTTTTTTCTAGCTGCTCTAGCTGCCTTCAGTGTGATGGTCGTGAGAAGTGAGGAGTCAGAGAATGGAATACAAGTTTTTGATTCTAATGGGAATTCAGTGGGAGTCTCAAAGCAGGCTGGATCCAAGGTGAGAATGTGGTTGAAGGCAGTAAAGGAGGGCGTCAGGTGGGCACTGCTGGATTTTAATTCAGCCCAGTTTGCATGAGTACACATTAAATGTGGAAAAATGTTTTTTTCATGCTTTGGGATGAACCAATCATAAATAAATTATTATTTAATTTATTATTAATTTAATAAGTTAATTTATTATTACTCACTAATAGAGCTAATATCAGCATTTTATATTTTTATTTTTTTAACAAAAAACTTACTATTTTATAACTAAATATTAAAACACTGTACAGAAATGGGCAATTTAATCATTGAATAATGATTCCATAAAGATCATAATCTAATAAAATCAAATTCTTTTTAATTCAAATGTTTACAGTAGATTTACAGATTACCTTCTGATCAGTTTATTAAACATATTTTGAGTGAGTTGATGAAGTATTGTAGGCTTCTCTTGTTAGACTGCCAAATAAATGCCAAAAATATTTTTCCAAATACAGAAAAAGATTTACAAATAACAATCTGTAACCTGAAACAAAGAAACTAATGAATTCAATTACAATGGTAGAAATGGAAGTTGTCTGAAATTGAAATAACATTTCAGTCCTGCAAATAAATTTTGGGAAAGTCTTTGGTTACAAAAGGCCTGGGATCACATGGTAAGATGTTTCATAATATGTTACACCACTACTTCAGCCTTATTTTATTCCTTCCAGGCTATAAAGGAGACTGCCATATCTCGAGCTACTCTTTTTGGGACCACTGCAGCTGTCCCCATTTTCCTGCTCCACCTTCTAAACAGGTACATAATCAATACTTAGTATCATTTAATGCTCATTTCAAAAGGCATCTTGATCAGCCACTCCACATGCCTGAAACAAAATACATGTCTATGTCTTTGTCACAGGGCAAAATTTGTCCAAAGGAACCCACTGATTGTTGCTCCTGTTAGACACATCAGTACTGCTGTCGCCCTTGGGCTGATGATTCCTGTGTCCTTCAGTTTGTATCCACAACTTGGAAAAGTAAGTTACACCAAAGTGTAATAAGCTCAGAATTGCTCTTACTTTATAGGAACACAAGGTAAGAATTGATAAATTTGCTCCTGGGCTCCCCCTACAATTGCAGAATGAAACTGACTATTACAGCACTGACCTGCAATTAAGATGGAGGAGGGAGTGGTTACCTGCCCTCCTCTACAAGTTACATAAAGCAGTTTATTAAGTATTGAGCCCCGAGTAACAATGACAGAGGCTTTGTTCGGCCAATTACGGGTCAGCGAAGCATCACGATGTATTTGAAAAATATGACTTAGTGTTCCTTTCAGTGTTTGCTGATTTCAGAGTAGTGTTTTTTCTGTACTGCTTGCGTTAACCAAATTCCAGAAGAAGTTGGGTCAGTGGGAAAAATGTAAATAAAGCATTGATTTGCAATGATTGATTATTTATTAAGCTGAAAACAGTACAAGATATTTAAGATGCATTTTTGTATTGGTGACATTTGTCCACATTCATCTCACCCACAACATATTTTGAATGTTTAGCAGGCATCAATTTCAGAGAGTATAAATATAAAACAAGCAATGAAGTTATTTTCTGTTTTTAGATCGACAAGCAGCAAGTAGAAAATGAGCTGCGGGCCTTAACAGATGACAAAGAATTGTTCTACCACAGAGGACTCTGACTGTCACAGCTAAACCAACACTGACAGTGTTTTATCTACTGATGTGTGCATCTGACTTGGAATTAATGTCTAAACGTAGGCATCTCCACTTCCCTGCAATTCCAGTCATACTTGTGATTGATTTCTGCATCTGTAAAAGGGTTTTTGACTGATTTGAGACTCTGTATTTCACATGTCATGGGTATTATCACAATAAAAATATCAGTTCTCACAAGTCATTGACTTTAATATTTGATTTAATAGTTTTTTAGGAATTGTTAATAGATTTAACAAAATATTACTATTGCTGTTAACATTGAGTCCACATTTTTGTCTCATTCATATTCTCATATTGCCATTACATTCATGTTAATATGTATATTAATACAATTGTGTTCAATTGGAAGCGTTTAAACTGGGGCTCAGTTTCTATATTATACACTCGGCTAACAAAAAAGGATAACATTTAACCTCTACATTCAGGGAAAATTTCATTGGATGGACTGTAATTAAAAAATATATATTAAATGTACTTTTTTCCAATAGAATAACTATAACTCATTTTATGCGTTCATTAAAAAATTAGGTCAATATCTTCTGATGCTTGAATATATTTGTTTATGTAAAGAGCAGTTCCAAAATTTTAAACAATTTCTGCACAATTAAATCACAGAGTAACTCGTTACAGTTTGATGTGAACTGGTTAATCGTAAAGAAACGTACATCTACACGTACATACTACCGGTTGTGGTGATAGGAACATAGGGTCTGTGAAGCAAATATATTCTATCCACATTTGTAAATGTACTGTAGATAAACTAGTAGTAAATTTGACAAAATATGTTCTTTGGGAACCATTTTGCCTTACATGCATCACTTTAACAAATTATGGTTGTGACACATCAGGCATTCAACTGTGAATTCCAAGTCATAGCTTTCTGTGAGGTAGCTTATAGTGGCATTAAACACCTTGGGCATCTGGCTCTTAATATCACCACTCAAATGAAAGGCAACTGATTTGAGTGTTGATTATTGGAACCAGGTTAATATATTTATGATCTGGAAAGTTTCTTTACTGTCATGAATCTTAACCATTTAATTACACTGAGATTCTAAGCATGTGGAATTTCCTTGAAATAACAATGCTATTAACCTTCCCCTATAGAACATTTTAAAGCACACACACATGTGTGTGTGTGTGCTTTAAAATGTTCTATAGGGGAAGGTTAATAGCATTATTTTAAACATTAACAAAAAGAAAGCATTTAATCATAACACTGGTATTTCAGCATAGTATTTTGTATATTCATGTTAATATTTTTATTCATAATGCACGAGAAAGAACCATTTTTAGTTTTTTTCAGAACATTTAAATGAACAAATTAAAGTCTGAAAAATAAACCATAATTTTCACAGCTATCTAGTGAAATACTAAATATCTGCTGAAATTAAATTGCAAAGGGAGTTCCGTCAAAATCACTTTTAAGCTGAAATATCATCAAGTGCCACCTTCAGAAATTCATGTATGTGTCATTTATCACATAGATTTTCTGATTTCTGAAAATAAAGATAAAAATATATTGACACAGTCTTGGTCACAGAACGAGACGGCTGCATAATATTGTTTTCTGAATGTTACTAGCACCAGCCATGTCCTACAACTTTATAAAATCTCTATAAAACTCATATAAATTCAATTTGGCAACTGTTAGAATTAATCGGGTCACACAGCCATTTTACATTCTAGCAATAAGCATTTCTCTGATCGAGGAGGACTCTGATTGGTTAGATTTTCAGCAGTTGCTCAGCCGCAGCTAAATGGAAGAGGAAGTTCTCAGTTGCAGGAGGAAAGTGACGTTGTTTCAATATCTCCAGTGTCAACTTTGTGTCCTCCCCTTCCTTGGCAAGGGACACCAAGTTACTTAGGATTTCCTTGGTCTTCACTGAGATGTCCTAATTAAAAGAAGAAGGGGAAAAAAAACCCTCACAACATTAAATAACATTTAACGCCACATATTGTCACTGTCTGGGGGCGATTTTTACTACATCGTTTGAATGGTGTGAATATTTCATGATGAATGGACTAATATAATGCTCAAAAATTATTTTACAGGAATTACAACCTTGATAACTTGTATGTCTGTACGATCACTGTCCTCTGCAGACTGGATGATGAAGTGGCCCACCTCTTTATGCAGCTTTCCCATAGTCATTGCCTCTGTAAGGGGGGCGAAGCACATTTTGTTTTATTTTGCTCTGCAAATTACAAACTAATTATTAATAGCATTTGCAAATTAATATGCATTTAGGGATAATGTGTGTAATTACCTATTATATTAAGCAACAACCTACTCCAAATTCCAAATCTATGTTTATATATTTTTAACTATAGGCATTTTTCCACTGCATAAAACCTACTTGACTTGGTCCCTGGAACCAGGTACTTTCAGTCCCTGCTTGTGCCAGGTTCATGGCGAGTAGGTACAAAATTGTGACGTGTAAACCCTACAGAGCGCTGATTGGCCAAAGACATGTCAATTACAATAAAATTCAGCGCTTGTAAAATCTCTTAATTTACAGCAGCTTTCACATTTATTTTTAATCGGACTCGGGAGGTCATAACTTTACTTGAGTTATATTGAAGAGGTTTAAGTGCTCCTTGGGCCAGTGGCCATGAAAATTTCCAGCTAAAGCTGAACGTGCAACAAGGAAAGCTGATCTGTGAGAATTGGCATCCAGAGCTGTGTTCAGTCCAAATAAACAAAAACAACACGCGAATACACAATGCGTAAACAGCCCCTAAATTTACCACCAACGATGTGGTTTTCAAAGCCTGTGATTCCTGTTCGAGATGGGGATATGCAACCTCACTGGCTCCATTTCACGGGGGAGCTGTGCTACTGCAAATGTGACCAGCTTTAAGCAAGCCAAGTTGTGCTAAGTCGAGTCAAGCTAAACCCATGCAGTGGAAAAGCACCATAATATATACCCAGTTAAAAACTGGCCTTCTTGCGCTTTAGTTATAACAATAATTTTGAGTCAACAAGCTGGTTAAAATAAAATCTCTCACCTTTGGCATGTTGGGCTATGGTTATTTCACTGTCTGGAAGATTCACAAAGACATCAAAGAGATCTGATCTGTTGGTAACCTCAGGATCTACAAAGCCTGCAACATATCCTGAAAACAAAGAACACAGCTGTTTTAAGTTCAGAAGGACAACATTCCAAAGGTAATGTAATAAGATGAAAAAATCTAGCAGGAACACCAGGGAAAAACAAGCACAGTCAGAAGGCTTTAACCTTAAAGCTTTCATAGAAATTGTTACTATTATTCACTATTGACAGGAACATCATTTCCTGGTTTTACATCAATTTAGATACCAAAGTTCATATGATCTAACGCTTAAAGTATTCCATGTAGATTACATTCATATTATCCATAAATGCAAACTGAATTTTACATCCTCCACACCTGTACATGATCTGAGATTATCTAGTTCACTGTCCTGCAGATGGACATATGGGTGTAGAATGGACCAGTCTTTCCGGTGCCACGTGAGAGCTGGAAGAGCTCTGTTATTAAAGATACAAGCACAGAATTAACACTCTGTAAATAAGCAGACACTCATTATTAAATCACCTGAAGTTCTCATTTTTTAGCCCCTATAAGAATGATTATAGAAAGGTTGTGATTACCTTGTAAATTCAAGGAGAGCTTCAACACGGGGATGATAGACCACAATCCTTTTCTTCAGCATTAGTGCTGTGTATAGGATGATCGTCTCCATTCCAAACTGAGACACCACATCTGAGTCAACGACACAAAGGCAGTCATTTTAGGCTTTAGATTCTAAACAAGCAGACACAAGATACCCCAACTACATTAAACGCAATCCATGATATGAAATGACATTCACAGACAACTTAACGAATATGAAATATTGCTGCTGATAAGCCAATAATCCAACTAAGAGAACAACAAAGGGATGTACAATTATACCTTTTATAGATCCAGCCAAGTAGGCTTTTCTGACATCGTAATCTTTGATTAGGAAGGAGCCGTTCTCATCGCTTTGGCAGATGCCCTTAGTGAGAACTGCAATGTAACCCTCCATCATCTTCACTGGAGTGCCATGTTTGTTGTACATCCTGATGAAGCACACATCACAATGTATACACATGTTGAGAAATATTTCAGTTGAAGTGCACTTACATTAAAATATAAATAGAAACGTCAGCTCAATTAAATATTTCGTTGCTGATCAATGAAGAATCAAATCATTGTACACAGTCACGTTCTAGCAAACCACGGCTCACCTGCAAAGGACTCGACCAAAGGCAGCATACTTCTCAGGGTTGAAATCCTTAGCTGTAATAACTATGGAAAAATGTGTGACCTTCAGGGATAAACAAATATTTCAGGCTTAGTGAATGACCACTTGGAACATTCAGAAATATAATACTGGATACACTGAAATGAGGATGATTCCAAGAGAATAAGCAATTAGGTTAAGTCAAATATGTCTATATAGAAATCTTACGTACAATAAGGAGTGTGCAATGTTTTGGTGATAAACTAGAGGTGAACGTTAAAAACTTTAACACTAAATAGCTAATTTTCAGAGATATGTTGATATATTTTAGTTATCACTTCCATGACCAAGCACTAAGCTGTAAATAATAAAGTTCCACAACAATTTCAAATGATCTCAGTAGTATTTCAAAGAACAATCAGGCATTTTTCTCCAATGATTCTTAATGTATGGCATTGTCCACACATTGTCCATGTAAATTTTGCATAATTTACAGTGGTTTCCAGTAAGATTTTTTTAGATTTTACGGCATTCAATCAAGTTATCCCAGCAACAATATAAAGGTCTTTTTTTGGGTCCGTTTTCCAGTTAAATAAAGGTTTACAAAATAAATAAATAACAGATTCTCATTTGTGATTGCATTATTTAAAAAAAATATTCCCTTTTCTGGGTGTTATATTCTACTTGAACGGTTATTTCAACAAAGTGGCAAAACTTTAGTTTTTCCCTAGTATACGC
Organism: Hoplias malabaricus; assembly: GCF_029633855.1. Classification (NCBI taxonomy): domain Eukaryota; kingdom Metazoa; phylum Chordata; class Actinopteri; order Characiformes; family Erythrinidae; genus Hoplias; species Hoplias malabaricus. Next base: position 34,465,915 of record NC_089807.1, on the reverse strand, counting down.
CACCAGCGCTTCACCGAATGATTTAGGATCTTGGAATGTTAACATACCTTCTTGAGGACAGTGGGCTCCTGGACCTCCACTGTGCTTATGTAGTACCAGGCCCTGCAGTACTGCCCAAACACAAATGTGTGCAGCACTATCTTGTCCAATGTCAGGCAACATTTACGTAAGAGGACTTCTCGCAGCTCAGTGCTGACTGAAGGGTAACACCACACCCACAGTGTATCTCCATTCACATCCTTTTCTGAGGGGAAAACATTTTTTAACTATGTATCAAGAGTAGTACCATTAAAAGTACCATTTTTTTTTTTAAATCAGTCATTATTAGTTGAAAGACAGAACCAAAGTTGGATGAATGGGTAGATATCGTAACCAGAAAAACAAATGATCTCTAATGGCAACCTTTAAGGAACGCTAATTAAGATATGGTAGTTTTGTACCTGGGTTCCCTAAGAGTTGCAGAGTGCAATTCACTCCTCCAAGTGTACTACCCTCCTCCAAAAGATACATGATGCCCTTTCTGCAGTGCTGAGTCTGAATTAGCAACAACAGAGGCTCTATTCTCCCCATTACAAGTCAGTGAAGTATCACAATTATTTTGAAACTGTAATTTTAGGGTAAGAATACTACTTAGTGCTGCTTTTGTTTTTAAATTTCCACAAGGAAGAAAAATCATTATATTTTCAATTAATGTAGATGGTTTTCAGAAAGATGTGTTACTCATATTCTCTCTTTGTGGGTAAAATTTCTTCCCTCTACACAGCAGAAAAGGACTTGACACCGAGCTTGGTTATTATACAAATATTACTCAGACAAGACTCCTGCATTATAAACCACTGAATCAGCAGAGTAAAACAGTTTAGGTTGTAAGTGACTCTGGACATAAGCCATATATGTAAATGTAAAGTGTGTGTAAAATAGCTCTTACCAATGAGTCCCACACTCAACATCAGCTGAGACTCAGATACAGCCATCTTCCATTCCTAATATCAATGTGGCCTCGAAAACCGCCCCACACTACCAGTCCCTGTCAGACACTGGCTCAGTCATTAACCCACAGCTTAGTTATATGTATACTAGTCTGTTAGACATTCAGCTTCATAACGCCAGACCTATAACATCCCACTACAAGTTAAAAACACACATTAATAAAAATGTCCTACAGTTCCTCTATTTTCCTTTTGGTTCCACTTGTGCAGTGTCATGCATCAAAGCGTATACTTTCTTCAGTTTCTTCAGGTTCTTTACAACTATTTAAGGAGCTCCTTAGCTTTCTCCGGACTCCACAGCAACAATTTATTGCCTTTTAGTCCAAACAGGAAATTACAATTTACTATTTCGCAACGCTGTCACTCCGCTAAAATCACTGTTTCTGCTTCTTTCAGCAAAAATACTCAATAAGAGCCTACAAAATGTATCTGAAAATACAGTTCTTCCTGGATTTTATAACCGCTGTCTGTAGTAGGATGCCCTCTAAAGTGTTGGCGGAGTTACTGCGAGACCGTTGAAGCTAATGTACAAGGCTCCCTATTCCCTGCGTAGTGCGCAGTACAAAGGTCTAAAAGTGATACAGGTAATGTATGGGTTTTATTTAAAAGCTGAGGAATATTGATATGATAATGCTAGATATTTTGATGATGACAAATAATGTTAATATTATGACGCAACGACAACTTGACAACATGATTAATTATCCTAGGAAAGCAGTTTTAAATATTTGAACTGTTTTGCAACGAATGAATGTAGGGATAATTAGTCAACTCTTAGACATTAAGTGACAGATAATAAATTGATTATTTTCCGTCGGCACCCAGTCAGGTTCTTTACCATTTACTTAGTTTACTCATAAATTATGCAGTTAAGCATCTTTCATTTTTAACAGCCCACAGAATTAGAAAGGTTAAGAGAAAAAATTAATTGAAATGCCCTGCAGGGGATTGAATATCCTCCAGGGAGTTCCCGCCTTGCGACCAGTGATTCCGGATAGGCTTTGGACCCACCCTGACCTTGATAAGCGGTTACAGACAATGAATTCATTAATTCGTTCATTCATTATCTGTAACCGCTTATCAAGGTCAGGGTGGGTCCAAAGCCTACCTGGAATCACTGGGCGCAAGGCGGGAATACACCCTGGAGGGGGCACCAGTCCTTCACAGGGCAACACACACTCAAACATAACCTCACACCTACGGACACTTTTGAGTCGCCAATCCACCTACCAACGTGTGTTTTTGGACTGTGGGAGGAAACCCACGCGGACACAGGGAGAACACACCAACTCCTCACAGACAGTCACCCGGAGCGGGAATCGAACCCACAACCTCTAGGCCCCTGGAGCTGTGTCAGACTTCATTATCTGTAACTGCTTATCCAGTTCAGGGTTGCGGTGGGTCCAGAGCCTACCTGGAATCATTGGGCGCAAGGCTGAATGAATAAATGAATTAACTAATTGAAATCATATGTAAATATATATATATATATAAATATATATATATATATGTATATATATATATATATATATATATATATATATATATATATATATATATATATATATATATATATATTTTTTTTTTTTTTTTTTTTTTTGCATTTTTTGCTCAATATGTGTATAATTACCAAAAATATTTTTTTTTAATTGGTAGAGATTAGGTTTGTAGATTAATCATTTGCTTCTATGGTATATATTTCATGGATAATCAACAGACATTTTCGATTTTTATTTTGATTTTCCACCTCCGGCTGGTTACATTTTTTATAGAGATTTTTTAAACCAACATGTTTACCTGGGCATATATCTATCAATCCCAATATAGTACTTTTTTAGAAAGGTGTGGATAGCGAAGTGGGTAACACTCACAACCCACAAGGGTTCAATTTCCAGCTTGGGTAGGAACAATGTGCAGTGCAATTAAAAGTCCTTCGACAAGTGAATTAGCTTACAGACCTAATAATTTAAGTAAGTTAGCTATATTTATATAATTAAATTTTTTTAATAAGGAAAACTGTAACTTGAGTGTGTACGTTGTTTTTTTCACAGCAGTGTAAGAGGACACTTTAGTTTCACGGGACTTGAACAGGTGCGGAGGTCAGATGATGATGAGGATCGACTGGTCGGGTCTGAAGTAACGATGGCGGTCTGACGGTTACAAACGGGCTTTTTTTTGGTCGGTTTTTGAAGTAATGCTGCAATGTGTTAGCCGCTCCGCCCGAATCTCCTCTTCTCTTACAGCTTTAAAACAGCCCACACACTTTGCACGGAGCTCCAGGTATGTTACTTAAGTGCCTTTGGGTTTGTTCTGCCTGTGTGTATTTAGTTGTTCAGATAGGTTCAGTCAGTCTAGTGCTAAGCTCTAAAGCCGACTCCGTTTGTTAGCGTAGCCCCAGATTTTCTGTTAATGCCGTTACAGTAACCCGGATTGAAAGTCCTCGACCCTGGTATAATATCGATATTTTAATATCTACATCATTTTATGTTTTTATATACAGTTCTTCTTTACAGCATAAGTTACAGTAACAGGGTGACTATGCTGAAGTAGGCTTTCTTTTGGCTTTGAATTTGTCGTTCCTCCTTAAATCGCCTAACAGCTGCATTGAACCGCTGCACGGTTTAAGGTGGTACGAAAATTCGAGTCCGAAAAGAAGCCGGCCTCAGCTTCGTCACAGGAGCCACATTTTACACATTTAGTTGTGACATTAGCTGGGAACCGTTTGTGTTTTTCTAATTACCGTAATTTTGACATGATAATTACTGTTTTATAAAACCGCTTTCTTTTATGTTATAGTCGGGTGACGGATATAACGAACAGTTTATTCAGTTAGCTACTGATAGCATGGTATAGAAACCGCTAAATTATCTAGAATAGTAACGTTACACTAGGCCATTTAAAGCACACACAAACTGAATTTGAAATCTTGTAATTTATTTTTTCTTAAGCTACACTTATCGCTAATGCGTGTATATTAACGGCCAACATACTTAAACAGGCCCTGTTTATTCTGTTAAAGCCCACTTCAGTCACAGAAATTCATATTAAATATATAATCTTGATGAACTCTATTTTATTTCCAAGAAATAAAATAGCAAGTATGTAAGGTTTGATCTATGAACATGTAATTTGTTTCCACCTCTATTTCAACTTACTCCTCTATGGTTCACCTGCAGCTCTAATGTGCTGTTTAAAAAAAAAAAAAAAAAAAAAAAAAAGAAATTATTATTATTATTTTGGACATCAAAATACAAGGTGAATTGGGCTTCTTTTATATATATATATATATATATATATATAATATTATTATATTTTTTTCAGTGTAAAATTATTTTATTTCAAACTCTGTTATATGGGCTCTTCAAAATGACAAATGACAACTAGTGCTATAAACGGGCCCAAAGGTGTCTATTCCAAACTTCACTTTGTGGGATGAAATAATGCAGCAGTTGCATTCTGCACTTATAAAGGCGTAGTATACGATTGTAATCAAAAACACTTTTTTAAAAAAGTAAAATTCATATGGTGTTTCTATACCTTTTGCTCGCTCTCCCATCTGTTTTTGTGCTGAAAACTAGTCTGATGTGTTTATGAAGCCCTAGTATCTGTTAATGAGTGATAAGACAGACTGGTTTGGTCCAGTGTGGTAGGATTTCACACTCTCTCTGCTCATGGCAGAGGCATCTGGGCTGTTTTTAGACAGTGGCAAGAGCTCCAAACATTAAAAAGTATGAACCAAAATGAGAATATTGCTCATGACTGCTTCATAGGTGGGTAATATTGACATACTTTTGTTGTTTTGAAACCGACAGTGCTACAAAACTAAACAACTCCAGGTACAAATGAGTTTCTGTGGTAATTCAAAGAGTGAATAAAAAACTTACAGAAGTTAAACTTCATCCATGTGCAAGCAACTGTCAGTTTTGTTTCCCTCACACACCCCACTCCACCTTAGACTCATAGCCTTGGAATGTAACCCAGCAGAAAGTACTGCGATTGCCCACAATCGTAGACATTCCCCTTAAGTTGGACCAGGAAGTTTGAACAAGAGACGGTCAAATGTTGACTGATAGTATTTTGGCAAGGGCTAATATTAGTCTTTGCTTAAGGTCTGTGATCTTCATCAATCTGTCATGATGGTGGTGTGAAACATCAGTGTTGAAGGTAACTTTAAACTATGGGATAGATTTTTAAACCCAGATTAAACCAGAGCATAGGCTAGAATATGACGCTTGGCGTCTGGATTAATGAATGAATAATTTGTTAATCACAGTTGGAGACACTTACTAATCTTCGCTTAGAAAAATCCTTTGCTTCATAACTCAAGTTCAAACTGTGTGCTGGTTGTAGACAGTCACATACAGAGCATGGGAGCACTACTGGGTAACGACTGAGCATGGGGATTGTATTTAATTCACTGTAAGTGTTTTTTAATTAATTTCTTATTCAGTTTTTCCAAATGCAGTCTCTCCAAGGCCAGATCACCAAGGAACTTTAAGTGATCAGTGCAGTGAGAGTGCAGAAAATTTCTTTTATTTTCTACATAGTTCAATTTTCAGTTCAGAATGGTTTGCTGGGAATGGCTCTGTTCTAGAGGAACTTTCTGGACCAGAATTGTTAACCGCAGTGGTGATGGAAACCAGGTTTCTGCAGTGTTTAATGCCTCTAAGTTACCTCACCGAAAAAAGATGACATATACTGTTGCATATTTTTTAACTGATGCATGAGACTTGAGTTATGTTCAAAATAGCTTCCTACTTGCTGTTCCTACATTATCACTATGTGTGTGTGTGTTTGTGTGTGTGTGTATATATATATGAGAGAGAGAACTGAATTTAGGAGTTTAGTGAAGGATTTCAGATCTCTCTTTTACCATGAACAATATTGATTAAAAACCTCAGCAGACATCTGTAAGTACAGATGTTGTTTTGAACAGTAAATACATTTTCTGTATTTGTATTATAGATATCACATCCCCTGGTTTCTATCACCACCACTGGATTCAGTAAGTTTCTCAGCAGTACACTTCTTTGGACAGTTCTTAGAAAGCCTCTAGTAGGAAATCCAGTGCTTTCAAAAATAGTGCTGGAAATATTGTGTATTATTTTTGTATTTAGAAAAAATATTTTCAGAATGACTTGGGTACAGCATATCCACCATTTAATCTGTCAGTTCTCAGTGGTTACTCTGTTCACAGCCTAATTTGGGAAATTATAGGGCATTCCTAGTGGTGTATATGGCTGTTGTTTGAGATTAACTTATTATGGTTTAACTCCAAGTATTTCTTAACAGATGTTCTGAGATTATGGTGTAAGTCTAAGTATCTCATCATTTTGAAACATTTAATTATTAAAGTTACTTTGAAACATATACTCGTGTTTAAAAATGAACAATACCTCCTTAAAGGACATGTTTTTTGAAAATGAATAATAAATTGAATATGAATAATGAGTTGAAATGAATAATCAGCATCCTCTGATGTCTTAAAATTGATACAAATTGAATCATAATAAAATAGGTTGAAAACATACTTTGAAAGTATTCCTTCTTTTTTTTTTTTCCAGAGTCATTTCAAACCTCAAAATGAGTGACCCAGCAGTAAAGAGGGTGGTGAGTAACATCATTCGCTCTCCAGAAGACAAACGCGAGTACAGAGGACTGGAGTTCATCAATGGCCTGAAAGCAATTCTTATCAGTGACCCAACCACAGACAAGTCATCAGCTGCACTCGATGTACACATAGGTAAAGTAGAAAAACGTCTTTTAGTTTTAGATGCAGCACTACTTCAGAGTCCTTCTCAATTCGAGATATTATATCTGTTCACCTCTTTGCCTGACATCAAGGAATCTGTGGTATCAGTGTCCTTATAGGCAGCTGTGTATATCATTCACTTACATTTTTCTTGCTTTAATTACTTTTTATATATGTGCTATTATTAAATAATGAAAAAATAAAAAATTGCATAAATAGAAGTTGAAATATACTTTGTTTTCCTCTGTCCTTATTTTCATAAAGAGCGATCTCTTTAGCTCAATGCTTTGTCAGCTGCCCTCTGTCTGTGTTTGTAATCTGTTGCAGTTGCTGACCTAGTACTCTAGATTCTTTGGCAGAATTTTAACTTCACAGGTGTGAACAAGCCATGCTGTAAAAGTATTTTATTTTAACTCATAATATCAAAATAATTGAAATCAACAAAAAAAAAATCAGTTATCTGATTGATATTTAGGTTTGGTTAGTATTTTAAACCTTGTTTTAATCTAAATGAGAGGAACATTTGGTTGTTAGACAAAAATGTCTACATTCATTTTCTTGCGTTAGCCAGACCACATGCATCATGTAAATTTTAGTCCAGATTTAATTTCAGTTTATACATTTTGAAAATGTGTTATATGGAGCATTGGGAATATCGCAATAAACCCAATATGTTCATATCAGACTATCTGTATAGTTAACAAACAAGATAAACTTGGTCAAGAAGCAATTTTATACCAACCTACTTTATACCAAACTACTAAATTTCATCTCATTAGAGAAGTAGGGTGTCTTCAGAATCTTAAGAAGGTGCAATGTGTCATGAGACTTAAGCATAGCTGCGAAGAGGATTAACAGATAACACTGCATCTTATGAGCTAAGGTTATTGCGTCTTACACACTGTGTGATTCATTCACAGTTCCAAGAAGACCTACTTTTTGTCCTCCTTTCTTGCTTTTAATACCTTGTTGATAGTTTAAATAAATAATGAATGTTTACGTTTCTTATTCAACTTAAATGAACATAAAAGGATCCATAAAACATTTAAACTGACCGGAATTTTTTTTCTTTTGAAGATATGACACATGCTTATGTTTTTTGTAGGACAGTGAACATTATTTAATTCCATTATTATGGTCTTGTTTGTTTCTGAGAAAAGAGCACCATTTGTTTTGTTGCCTATAGTGCTAATCGCTTATCTAGCACTTTTATTGAATTGTAAAGCAAATGCCTACAATCACTGTTGCGAAGGAAAAATTAATTGCACTTTTATAATTTTGTATGTAGCATGTACATTAAACATAGACTCGGAATAAAGCTATTAATCTGTATATCATTGTTTTGTAGCAAATTAAACAAACTTGTCATGTTTTTTCTATTGTGAAAAAGGTTTTACTTTGAGGGATTTAATAATAATAATAATGCTCAAATATTGTCTTTCCTCTGCTTATTTAGGCTCATTGTCAGATCCTCCAAACATTTCTGGATTGGCACATTTCTGTGAGCACATGTTGTTTCTGGGCACTGAGAAATATCCGAAAGAGAATGAGTACAGTCAGTTCTTGAGTGAGCATGCAGGTAGCTCCAACGCCTTCACCAGTGGAGAACACACCAACTACTATTTTGACGTTTCCCATGAGCACCTGCAAGGGGCACTGGATAGGTGAGTGAGTAGGAGACAAAAAGTAAAACTCATCCTGGTGAATAGCCTTGTTTCTATAATGGCAATGCCTGTATAAGTATCACACATCATCTGTGTACACCACTGTACTGGTAGCTTGTGCCATTCTTCAGAAATGAGTCATCTGGCATGTGTATATGGTTCAAGTGTCAAAGATGGACTATTGCATATAATGTCTGTAGAGACAGCAGGTGTGAAGCTGTTACACTATGAATAAACTATGAATTAGAGTTTGGAGATCAGGTGTCATTTTTCAGGTGGTGTACCATTACTTCTCTTGTGAATCATTTTGCTCTCAAGTTTGACTTTGTAAGTTGATATCAAAAGAGAGTTTGCGATTTCTAGTAGGGTGTTTTTACTATTAAAATGATTATAATCAAAATGAGTTTAATAAAGATAATTACCCCCAGTAATTTTAAGATTCCTAGTTTCATGTTTGTCATATATTGGTCATAATGCATGCTGAAGTCCAGCTGTTCACAAACTGTATGTTTCTGTAGTGAGGCAGAAAGGGCAGAAAGCACACCCAAATTTGACAGCCACAGTTTTGCCCAGAAACCTCCACTGTAACATGAATACAAGAGATGTATGGAATGGCAGGAGAAGATTCAGTGCTGCAAGTGTTGGAACAATTGGTTGTATAAAGTCCTTTTTCTCAGCAGTGCAATGACACTATCAAGGTGGTGTGTTAATGTGTTGCTTGGTGCATGTGGATTAAGTACAGTACTGATGCTGGTGGTTATAACAAACCCCATTTCCAGTTGGGGCACTGCAAAATGCAGTGATGTGCAAATAATCTAAACCCTATTTTTAATTGAAAATAGCACAAAGACATTATTTCAAATGAGGTAATGTTTTATCTTTTATTTTATTTTTTATATATATATGTATATGTGTATATATATATGTATGTATATGTGTGTGTGTGTGTGTGTATATATATATATATATATATATATATATATATATAAATTATTTTTTAAATTTGATGCTACCAGCATGTTCCAAAAATGGGGCTGAGATAACGAAAGATTTGTTTTAAAAAGAGAAGTTTATAGAGACCTTACCTTATAGAGGCTGAGTATTTCAGAAGTAAAGATGGAGGGGTTCACCACTCTAATACACTGGGTGGACAAATAGTGCAACAACTCAAAAATCAAGCAGAAAAGATTCAGAGAATCCAGAGAAATCTCTATTATGCAAGGCATAAGACTCAATACCAATATGTCTGGCTGTGAATTTTCGACTCCTCGTGTGGCACTGAATTAAACATGGAAATACGTGCATGGTTTCAGAAACACTTACCAAATCCGTTGTCTGTGAACACAATAAAATGCGAGTTAAAATTCACAAATCCAAAGTATAAGACATATAAATAGGACCCAGAAACACAGTAGAATTCCCAGGGCCTGAGCTCGTTTTAGTTAAAGAATCTGGGTGCTAAACTGGCCCAGAAAAGTGCTGTAATGGAGACCCTGATTTGTTGAGCAGCTAAAATCATATAACAATAAAGAATGGGAAAACATTTCATTAAAAAAAAAATAGCAGCAATCGGTCTTCTTAGTTCCCAAATGTTTACAGAGTTTTGTTAAATAAAGAGGGGATGCAGCCCAGTGGTAAACATACCCCTTTCCCCAATTTTCTTGACTGTGTTGCTGGCATTAAATTCAAAATAGGGGAATAACCAAAAATCCAGCCAAAGTTATCCTCTGGACAGTGTCCTGTAACCTGCGATTCGAGTACTAGAGGATAACTGACAATCTGTACCTAAAATGGATGAGCCCCTGTCTCTGGCTTTTCATCTACCAGACAGACAATGTAGATGTGTCTAACACATGTAGATGTGGCCAGTGAGTGGGCACAGGGTTTTAAAAACTCTAGGAACTCTTCTGTTCTTAATCCATTTACACCATGCAACTCGCGCTAACACACCACCATGTTAATGTCACTTCAGTTTTGAGAATGATTCACTGGCCAAATAAAACATGCTCTGTGGTGGTCTTGATCATTTGAAGAACAAAGGTTCTTAGCAATTAATATGCTCTTAAACATATGTTTTAAGATGTCAGTAATTGGTGAGGAGCTGCTTAGGCTTTTTAAATAAACAATGTTTGTATGGTTTGGTTCTTTATCAGACTAAAGGCAAATTTTATTTATGTATGGCTGAAATTAATTTAATTGTGTTTGACCTAGTGCATAAAGTTAATCTGTTTAAGTTGTTAATTTGTCTGATTGGATTTTGTGGCCTTTGTATAGGCATTCGACAATTTGCATCACATATTTGAATGGCTGTTTGAATCTGCAAGAATAATTCTTGTAGTTTTGCATGTATGTAAAGAACAAGATGTTACCGTCTAAATTGGACACTGTCTTAACTGCTTTTTTTCCCCCTTCCTAGAATGGCCTAGGTTGATATCAACTCAGAATTATTTTTTGTTTGGATATTGTGGGTAGATTTTGCTTATCTAAGATTTTTGTGTCATTAATTTTTTTTATCAATTTTGTGTTCTCTGGATAGATTTGCACAGTTCTTCCTGTGTCCCCTATTTGATGAGAGCTGCAAGGACCGTGAAGTGAATGCTGTGGACTCAGAGCATGAGAAGAACTTAATGAATGATGCATGGAGACTCTTTCAGCTGGAGAAGGCCACTGGGAACCCCGATCACCCTTTTAGCAAATTTGGAACAGGTGTAGTATTAAAAAAATAAAAAATAAAAAATAATAATAATAACAATAAATAAATAAAAAATAAATTGTGCGTTTAATAAGAGACGGGCAGTATGACAGCTTTACTGTTAGCATGGTAAACACGTCTCGTGACCAAAATGTGTACGTTTTCTATACATAAAAACACTGTCTGAACACACATTTGAAAAGAGAACATTATTAGTCATGTTGTATTTTATGCATTACTGTATCTGAGATGAATGATGATGATGATGAATCCATTGTGATCAGTCCTGGCCAGCAGACCTGTTCCAGTTCCTAAGCCCGTCTCCTTCTGTAACACAAGATAGGCCAGTGCTTCACAGAATCTCTTGAGAGCTGTGTGCCCTCCTTTGTTTAATGAAGGCCATTGAAATGCTGAAATAACAGGCACTAGGGAATAATGTCCAAAGTAATTTGGTGTGTTCTGCCATCATAAGATTTTCTGAGCTCAGAATAGCCAGTTGGTGGCAGTCTGGAGTTATATAAGCTTGATCTGGTCTAAGAATAGATTTGCTCAGGTCAACTACAGTGGTCTTAATGAAAACCAGTGATGTTCTCTACTGAATCCAGATCAGAGCAAGTCTAAGTACTCTTCCAGCTGGCAAATGTGAGAATTGGGGCTTATGTCTGATGTCCAGATGCTGTTTGTTTTTCTGTTGTGTCAGCAGAGGTGAAGAAGCCATATGTCCCCACACTACCCATGAGAACAAGCACATGGCTTAGTATAGTCTTAGTCAAACAGTTGTATGGCGAGTCTCTTTTCCTGCATAATTAATGAGACTGACCTTAGTAGATTTGTATTTTGACTTTGCCAGGTGTTTGTACAGCCTTTGTCACTTTAGATTTTAATGTTTGAAAGCGCTAGATGTTCTATGAAGGTTTCGAAAACATTTTCTATGGCAGAATTATTTACACTGATATAACAACTTTATATATTTTTGTAGGCAATAAGTTGACCTTGGAAACGAGGCCTTCACAAGATGGCATTGATGTTCGTCAGGAGCTGCTAAAATTCCACTCAACATATTATTCTTCAAATCTGATGGGACTTTGTGTTCTGGGGAGAGGTCAGTCACACACACTACTGTCAGTTGTCTTAAAAAAAAAGGGGGGGGGGGGATTTTTCTGCTCCTATAGAGGTTAAGGGTTTCTGGTTCCCAAATCAACATTTTAAATGCATTTAAGTACATATCGCTATCCAATAAAAAATCTCCCAAATAATTACAGGAGAAGGCGACGATACCCTCTTAAATCTCAATGGAAGGCAATGTAAAAAATTTTAATTCCATGTAACTTGGAGCTTTTTATTGGTCCATTTTTAAAATAGACAAAAATAATTATATAGGTTTGTCATTGGACAGTGACAATATGCAAATTCCATATACCCAGGTCAACATAACATAATGAACACCTCCTTGTTTCTACATTCATGGGCCATTCTTTCAGCTCCACTGACCAGACTGGAGCGCTTTGTAGTTCTACAATTACAGACTGTAATCCAGCTATTGCTTTGCATAATTTGTTAGCCTCATTCTATCCTGTTCTTTAATGGTCAAGGCTGCTAGAAAGCAGGTATGATTCAGATGGTGAGTCATTCTCAGCTTTGCAGTGACTCTAATATGATGTTGTTGTGATAGTGATTGTATAGTGATAGTGTTGTATGTGTTACACTGATATGAGTGGATCAGACATAGCAGGGCTGCTTGAGTTTGTAAGCCCCTCAGTGTACAGCTGAACTTGGAATAGTCCACCTAACAAAAATATCCAGACAACAGCATCCGGTGGGCAGCATTTTGTGTCCACTAATGAAGGACTAAGGGAATGACTTAACATAAACTGCAGCAACAGATGAGCTACAGTCTCTGACTTTACACCTACAAGGTGTACCAACATGTTTGGTGTGTCTAATGTCACTTTTCCACCACATGGTTCTAATCGACTCAACACTACACGGCTCGGCATGTTTTGAAGCTTATTGCTATTCCACTGGTAGCCCCCCCCCCCCCCCCCTGGAAAATGGATCCGGTGTCGTTGCAAAAACAGGAACCGTTGGCTTTTCATAAACCACAACAACAGCAGCGGAAAAGTTAGCTGCTTTTGATTCATCATGTATTCACATGTTGTTTTTGTTTTTTGGACTGAACATGGCTCTGTACCCCAGTTCTCACAGATCAGTTTTACTTGTTGCACATTCGGCTTTCGCTGGAAATTTTCGTCTGCTTCCTACCCAAGGAGCATATCTCAAGGTAAAGTTGTGAGCTGTCATTGTAAGGGAAAAACTTAAGAGATTTTAAAAGTGGAGGGTTTGTGCTGGATTTGAATGAGCTCTGCATTTTGTGGTGATTGACATGGCTCTGGTCAATTAGCGCTCTGCAGGGTTTACACATCACCATTTAGTACCTACTTAATACAATTGGAACTCTGGGGAGCTGGGACTGAAAACCTACCCGGTTCCGGAGACCAGGTACCAGATTTGGCCAGTGAAAAAGCAAAAGAGCTGAGTTGAGTAGGGTTGTGTAGGTTCTATGCAGTGGAAAAGTGCCATAATACTGGACAGTTAGTGGACACATCGCTTAAGACCTTGAGCAGCACTGCTGTGTCTGATTCACTGGTGCCAGTGCAACACATACTAACACCACCACGTCAGTGTCACAGCAGCACTGAGAATAACCTATCACCCAAATCATAATTGCTCTGTGGGGGTTCTATTTGTTAAAGAACAGTGTGGAAAAAGGGGAAGCAAACAACGTTTTCAAAGCAAGAGATGGACTGCTGTCTGTAATTGTACAATTACAAAGTGCTCCTGTATGGTCACTGGAGCTTAGTTAATGGACAGTGAATGTTGAAACAAGGAGGTGGTCATAGTGTTATGTTTATGTGTGTTTAGCTTGCACTAGGAGACTTATTTGACTATCAAGCACTCACTTTTAAATGGTTTTGGCATATGTTCAATTCAGACGTTGCAAAAAATGAATCATTCCACTGGACAAATGCTGTTTGAGGGAAAAAAAATAGCTTTTTGTGTGGAAAAGCTCCTTTCTAAAAGTCTTCCCATTGCTTTCCTTCCGCTTGAGCCATGCTGTTTCACACTTAAACAGGTTTCAGAAGTCCAGTTCCATGAAATGTTTGAGTATTCTTTTATGATATACTTATTTGCTCATAAAATTATCTGCTTCTGCCTCTGGTTTTCCTCTTTCCTATGCTATGCTTGATTTTGATTAATGTTATTACCTGAGTTTTTATTTCAAACTGTAAAGGGGAATATTGCTGGTCTAATCATTTACTTTGGTTTTGATTCATTTCACAATGTTTGTTTCGTTCCCTCAAAGTTATATATTCTTCTAACAGGATGAAAGAGACAGCTGTGTTTATGATGACATGACCTTATAATGAATGGTTTTCACAGTTCTTTTCTACAGAGAGCCCATACAACATTTTGCTGCTTTTTAATGCTTTTACCATTAAAAGGCACAAACCTGAAGTCAGGCAGAGCTGACCTTGAATCACAAATGGCATTTTTACTCATGCTAGTTTTTTGCTGCATGACTCATTGGTCTTTTCATATGCTTTGGAAGCATTTAAGTGTAGGAGGAGAACCAGGATGGTAGAAAGTGTTGCATATAAATACATTCATACAATAATTACTTACAAAGATCTGCATTTTGTTCTGAGAATGTACTTTTCCCTGTTTTTCTCAGAATCTTTGGATGAGTTGACTTCTATGGTTGTTAAGCTTTTTGGAGAGGTGGAGAACAAATCTGTACCCATCCCTGAGTTTCATGTGCATCCCTTCCAGGAAGAGCATCTTAGGGTAAGATTTGCTTGAGGCACAGTAATTGTTACATTTACAGATTTTACATCTACTTCTGGTTTTGTATGAAATCTTTGTAAGGGTTTTCTTCTCATTTAAAACTTCTTTATAA
Organism: Hoplias malabaricus; assembly: GCF_029633855.1. Classification (NCBI taxonomy): domain Eukaryota; kingdom Metazoa; phylum Chordata; class Actinopteri; order Characiformes; family Erythrinidae; genus Hoplias; species Hoplias malabaricus. The sequence goes on along the minus strand of NC_089807.1, from coordinate 34,450,860 downwards.
GAGATACTTTTATTTTGCTCACTGTTCAGTGTTACATGTTTGTGCTCTACCTTTTTGCAGCAATTTTACAAGGTTGTACCCATCAAGGACATCAGGAACCTATATGTGACCTTCCCTATTCCAGACCTGCAGAAATATTATAAATCTAACCCTGGGCATTATCTGGGGCACCTGATAGGGCATGAAGGTCCAGGCAGCCTGCTGTCTGAATTGAAATCTAAAGGTGAGGAAAGTTTTGAAAAAGGCAATGGAATATACATAATTCTATAGCTAGACAAATCTTATTAACTTTGGCTTGCTATAGGTGGTCTGCTTTGCTTCTTTGTGCTTGTTTGAATTTGAAGTGGATATATGTATTAGCATGTACAGTGGCAATATATTAAATAACAAAAAGAAAAGCACTTGAGTACGTTTTCCCTTCTTTTATATATCACAAATTCCACTCATTTATCTGTGTATATTTTATAGAAGATATGATTAAGGTGAAGTGTCTTTGTTTCAGGCTGGGTTAATACTTTAGTTGGAGGCCAGAAAGAAGGAGCCAGAGGTTTCATGTTCTTTATCATCAATGTGGATTTAACAGAAGAAGGACTGTGTAAGCAACACTGCTTTTTCTATTAGTGCAAATCTTAAAAAAACATGATTCTGTTTTGTGTAAAGGCTTGTATTGCTTAGAAATAACTCACCATTAAGGGTTTGGATATGCTTGAAAACTGTTTCTCACAATCTTTCCAGTGCATGTAGAAGACATCATCTTTCACATGTTCCAGTACATTCAGAAGCTCCGTACAGAAGGCCCTCAGGAGTGGGTTTTCCAGGAATGTAAGGTAAGCCAGCAAGCTGTTGTTATATGTCTCATTTGGAGTATTAGCCAATCTAAGCAAAGATGCAAAATTGATTATGGACTAGGAGCATTAGTTCTAAACTTGAATATTTATGGGTTAATAAAAGTTACATTAACCCATAGGAACCCATGGTGACATGTGTGTCACAAACCTTTTAGAAGGTCTGTAAAATTTCCTACACATTTTTATTATTCACTTTATATTATGATGTACCTAAGTGACATTTACTGAACATCCTGGATGCAGTCACATGAGTTTGTGTACTTTTGACCTCATTTATTGAATGATGGTGTGCTTGGTGAGTACATAGAGACTATATTTATGTCTCTAAAAGGTGTGTTCAAACCTGTTTAACCATTCAAATGCTTTAGAAACATGCTAACTTACATGTTCCATATGACACATTCTGATCCTATTTCAAGAACAAAATGTTGAAATACAAGTTACAAAAAGTTGTTGTGATGGTTATGTCACATTGGGATTTTAATAATTACAGAATGTGGCACAAAATGTGAAAAATGGGTTCCATGTGGTTTATTTCATCTGTTTTAGTTTTCTCATAATTTGGCTTTATGGTGAACTGATGCACACATCACCCTGTGTCACAAGAACAACATATTGCTCCACTGCATTGGTGTTAATCAGATGTAAATAAATAGAACTTGTATGTGTGTGAGTGCAAATACCGAGGTAGTCAGTAAAATGGTGTGCTTTTTCTTCACTTGTTAGCAAAATGTCAAAGGCTGGCTTATACTGATGTCAGTAAAATTCTTAGTTTAGGCTGTTTGACATCTAGAGCTTGTAATCTTTTTATAGCCCGAAGTTACGATGAGCATATAGTTGATGACATCTACTGGTGTTTGTTTAGAAATCCAAAAAGAAGTAAAAAAAAAAAAAAAAAAACATGATAGTTCTTAGAGAAAGCACTAACTTTTTTAGATCTTTAATTTTTTTTTTTTTGGTGTTATTGCGGACAGGATTTGAACACCGTGGCCTTCAGATTCAAGGATAAGGAACGTCCACGTGGATACACCTCTAAAGTGGCTGGGCTGTTGCATGTAGGTTTTCTCTTTTAACTCCACCTAGAAAGGTTATCACCATATTGCATTTATGCTTCACTTATTAGAGGTTCTCTCTTTGGTATGAGAGCATGTCATGCAATAAGTAGTAAAAAAAACATTAAAACTCCTGTATTTTTTGCTGAATTTGTCATTATAATAGTTTGTCAAATGGTTCTGCTATGCTTTAAGTACTACCCGCTGGAGGAGATTCTTGCTGCTGAGTACATGTTGGAGGACTTCAGACCAGACCTTATAGAGATGGTGCTGGATAAACTAAGACCAGAAAATGTCAGGTAAACTAAGATTATGTACGGCAGGGATTTAATGATACATTCTGCAGGTTTGTGACTGTGTTCTAATGATATTTTACCAAAAAGTATACACAAGATGCCAGATTAACTCGTATGTATCTAGTAAAGGGAAAAGCAGCCCAATATTGTGCAACATGCCAAACTCAGCTTACGATAAAACATTTAATGTTGGACCTTATTGATTTTGGCCATGAGAGGCAACAGATCCTAACTGCAAAGTTCATAACTGAATTATTCAACAATAAGAAAGCATCTGCACTACTAAAATTCCTGTCAGTAACAAAACTTAAGCAACACATATGACGAACTTAAATAGATGACATCCTCAACATATCTAATAAAAACTGTATTAGTAAATCAATTACATCTTACTACCATAAATGTGGCCCTGTTGGCAGATGTGGCATTAATTACAAACTAACTGATATGACTAAATGATATTTTAATTAGGGATGCACCAATTTTGAATTTTTGGGCAGATGAAATAACCGATAATTAGCCCCTTGGAGTCGCCAATACTAATATTAATAACTAATTTTATCTTCTTGTAATTGAAGCAAAATCATATTTGATTAAAGCAAAGCAAATTCTTTTAATCATAGATTGTCATTGGAAAAGCCTTTTCTTCAGTATTTGTACATCTCTGTACTCATTTAATTTTATCTTTTAAGAATATTAGTTGTATTTCATTTATATTTTTATCAAATATTTACTGCTGAAAATTACTTTATGAAAATTAATCTTTTGGTTCAAAATGTTTGAGTTGAATTGATTTGAAACATTGTACATTTTCTATTATAATTTTTACCTTGACATGAATAGAAGGAGGTTTAAAATTGTCAAGAGAAACAAATGTTCCGGTTTTTACAATATTATAAACAACCAAGTAAAAACATATTTCTCTCAGAATCTCTGTGATGAAAAATGCAGGAAATGCAGCCATTCACTACTTGTAGAGATTGTTGTGAAGTACCGACCTTTCTTTTTGCCACTGGTTGGTTAATAGCTCTGCTCTGCATGCATATGAAAAATTGTCTCTAAAAAGTCACACAAGAAACATCTCATGATGGCTTGAGGCAAAACGTTTTACCAAGATCTAGGCAACAAAACAGTTGAACAACATAGCAATCACACGGGTCACTGACAGATTTCTCAACTCCTAAATTGTGTAAGTATCATTTGCTCCATTATACACAAGTGGAAGGAGCATCACATAACCCTCAGCAGGCCATGCAGAGGAAAGTGAACACTGGAATCCAAATAATTGAAAGGAAAATTAATGGAGGAATGTTCTAAAAGATTAATAGTTTGGCATCCACCACTGGTGGATAATGAGACGTTGGTGGGATTTCTAGCAGGACAATGATCCTAGTAGTTCCATAGGAATACAGTAGGGAAATGGACCAGTCAATGACTAAATTTAAATTCAGTGGATACTCTGGAACGAACTGAATCTCAAGATTCACCAATCGGCCCCCTAATGTGTTGAAGTAGGTCAGGATCATGCTGGGACACTGTAAACAATTTTAATTTGTTCATATAGGATGGAATCAGCATAATATGCTGTGTTTGAGTTAGCAATGTCTGGTCTACATGTTATGTGACTAGCTCCATTGTAATATTAATATTGCTGAGAATAATTATTTTCTTACTTGAAAAATATTTACATGCAGTACCCTGACCCTGTGTACATTTGCAGTTATACCTTTTTATTAATTTATTTATTCACTTAACTGAGGGAATGTAGTCATTGTCCGTGCTACCGTCCGAGACTTCCATTTCAACTGAAGCCCAAAGGTTAGACAAAACCCATTGTATCACACAATCTGTATGCAAACACTTGTTTTAAAATGTTTTATTTTCTAGACACAATTCATGACATCCTTAGGGGTGATTTGGATGTGTCTATACTTGGGGTAAATGTCTTTCCTCTCTTCAAAGATATGGCTTCATGTTTATACTCCTTTTACTCTGAATGTCAATCATAATATATATATATTTTTCCCTATCATGCTACTTGAAGCAACACAGGATTGTAGCGGACTTCTGGTTTTGAAGTGTGCTCTCTGAGACTGTGGGGTTGTGCTTCTGTGTTAGTTTGGAAAAGTAGCTCTTTTTCTCATCCAAATTCATTGGAATGTGAGAGCCTTGTGAATTCAATTTCCTCTGAAGCTTCAAAAGAGAAATGCTCCACTGTCAGTATTGGTTCATAACACCCCAGGCAATGTTATCTTACTGTCGACTGGAAGAAGGGCAAGACATCAACAGATTTCACATTGCAGCCTAGCCTGTTGGGTTTCACTTTGAAATATTGTTGTCATACTAGGGAGTCTTTTCAGGATGATGTTTTCTGAAACATGCAGCACATGCTTTTGCCTCATTCATTTGTATTGTGCAACAAATAAACACGAATACATTTTTAATAGTTAATGGTGTGTCGCACCTTATTGAAATAACATGCATTGGTTTTGCTGAAGCTCCTACACATCAGCTTATAGCATCTCATGTATCCCTTTCAATTTTAGGGCTTATGATTGAAGTTTAATACTGTGGAGTTTAGATACTAAGCAGAAGCTGATGAAAAGTGAGCTTCTCTGGAAATCCACTTAAGTGGATCAGCAGACTGCTGCATGGCTATAAATGACTGGTCCAGGCTGTTGAATTGGTTTAGCAGTCATGTTCACTGAAAGCTAATCTAGTTTTTTAAGATTTGCTACACAGAATCACAAGTCTTTTGAAAGTGTTACATTGGTGGAAATCCATGCTAATAGCCGTGGGACAGAGGGTCAGGTCACCTGGTCACATTTTAATCACTGCATGCCTTCTAGCTTTGCAGGATTAAGTTCAGTTTAAGAGTTTCAGGCTTAACACTCCATTTTCACTTTGGTAACAGAGGAGGTTCGAGTTAGTGCTTTGATTCACTGTGACTCTCTGTAGACTGACAATTTTAGGGCTTGTTATGCAATTGATTGATGCTGGTGACTCAGAATAGCAGGTCATTTTTCTGAAAGTACCTCAATGGATCAGAGCAGCCCAAATCACTGAGGTGTTTTTTTTTTTTAATCACCCCCCCCCCCCAGATATAAAGCATCGATCCTTGTCCTGGTGCACCAGAAACTCAAGCTCTCCAAGTTTAATGCAATCATTTTTGTTCTGAAAGCCACTTACCCTAGAACAGATTTGCTAAAAGCAGTATTTCTGTCTTCTGGCCTTCCTCTGAGACACTTTGATAGATGGAATATGTCAATGTTGCGTAAACTGATATTGGTGTGATTGTTGTACAGGTATCGATGCTGGTCTATTCTGGTTTCTCTTCAGGGTTGCTGTTGTCTCCAAGTCCTTTGAAGGACAGACTGACAAGACAGAAGAGTGGTATGGAACACAGTACAAACAGGAGTCACTTTCTGATGAAGTCATCAAGGTAAGCTGCTCTTCTCTCAGATTGCAGTGTAGATCAATCAAGCTGCCTGACCCTCTTTATTCTGCAACTGCAGTACTTGCTTTTGCTGAATTAAGAGGAGAAGGTATCTGGACACTATAAACTATATTCTAAAACAGTGTTTCTCAAAGCAGTCCTGAGGGTTGGTGGTCTGTATTGTTATTTTCTTGAATTTTGGGCATTGGGCTAAAGCAAAACATGGAGTATCTCTGGGGGCCGTAAGGACTGGTTAGGGAACTATGGTACTACAATTTTAAGCAAGTGCATTTGACCTTAAAACTGTTAAAGCAGTAATACCACAGCATCTGTAATATATCTGTATGTCTGCAACAATTGTTTAAAGAAGTTTAGCTAAATTTGTTATTGAACAGGTTAAAAGTCTACTGTTGTCATTTGTGAAGTCTGTCAAATGTGTATCAGATAAAATTTAAAATGTATAATTTCATGCCACATTCCTTTTAAATCGACATTATCTGTCACAGAAGCATGCCATACGTTTTGGCAAAGCAAGATGTTTTGCTGTGATCTCATAAAATCCTAATATCTTTTTATGCTCAATACCACTTCCACTCTGGGATCTACCATTAACTATGATTTACACCTCTCTTTCAGAAATGGCAGAATGCTGACCTCAACGGCAAATTCAAGCTTCCCATGAGGAATGAGTTCATCCCCACCAATTTTGAAATTTATCCCCTTGAGAAGGACTCCCCGTCCTATCCCACTTTAATCAAGGTGTGTCTGTAAAAAGATTTACTCTGAACCTTTTCTGGGGTAAATAGTTTTATCCTGACATGCACGCGTGACTGGGAGCCTTCATTTGATGCAGTCAGAACTTGTAGGACTATCTAAAATGATCTGAGCTTGAAGCAGTCATGTGTCTGCTGGCTGAAACTCTCTTGAGTTCTCTTCTGTTCTTTTCACATTCATTTAAACTCTATTACTGCTTGAAAACTACTTCAAAGTGTGGGGTGAAATGTTGAGTGAAGTCTTGTTCTTTTTTGGTTTTTGTGCATGGAATGCAAATTAAACAGTCTGAAAACTTTTATCTTTCTCTAGGATACGGCGATGAGTAAAGTATGGTTCAAGCAGGATGACAAATTCTTCTTGCCCAAAGCATGTTTGAACTTTGAGTTCTTCAGGTAATTATCTGTTGTCTTGAAGCTTCAGACATGGTTTTATACTGTCTGGCACACTGTGACTTGCAAAATTCTCTACTCTTTTTATGTCTTGTTTTTATTATCTGATGCACTTCTGAACGTACCATTTTTGCTCTTAAAAAGCTAAGACAACCAGGGCATTAAAATAGCCCCCATGGATATTTGCATGATTAGTAAAATGTTTTTGTTGTCACTGTTTGTTCAACATTCTGCCTTTTGTATCCTATGATATGTCATGAGACCATATTGATTCTGTGTAGTGCAGCTTGATGCTACGGAACAGTTGCATTTGACTTATTATCTCAGGGGTTTTTACATAAATAATTTGAACCACAAGTATTTGTGAAACTAAAAAGTATTGGTTAATTACTGGTGTTGTCTCCACAGCCCTTTTGCTTATGTGGACCCGTTGCACTGTAACATGGCCTATTTGTACCTTGAGCTCCTCAAGGACTCCCTCAACGAGTATGCATATGCAGCCGAGCTAGCTGGTTTGAACTATGACCTCCAAAATACCATCTATGGGATGTATGTAAGTATCCAAATTAATCTTGTCCCTCACATTTTGCATCATCCCACCCTCATGGCCTTCCCACTTCCACTATATTGCTCAGAGCAGTGAATTTGAAGTAGTTTGCTGCCTTCTTCTCTGACACAATACATCCCAAAGGAGAGAGAATGATTTGCCAGCATTTTGGATCTGCTTAGTGCCCAAGACTTGACTTTTTAGAACAAATTTTTCATGGTTAGACTACTATTAGTAGACTGCTGCATTTGTTGGTCTTGCCAATGTTGAGGCTGCATATTCATACTCTTTTAGATGTTCTTGATCCCTCTCTTTCTGTTTCTTTTTGTGTATTTTTCCCCTTCTACTATCCTTCTAAATTTCTTTTGAATTATTTGATTTGATTGTCTTAAACCACCCTTTCCCAAATATCTTTTTTGTTGTTGTTTTTTTGGTAGTCGCTACCTATTTGCAGACCCCCTCCACTGCAACATGACCTTCATATTTCTCATATTGTTGAAGGATGATTTAAAAGAGTATACATATGCAGCCCGACTGGCAGGGCTGAAATATGGCATAGCCTCAGCAATGAATGCCATCATCGTAAGTACGGCACTTCAATGGCCCAGTCCCATGTTCTGGGTGGAAGCAGGTGCAGGGAGCTTGAGGCTTGAGTGTGTGCTGCAATGGCTTGTTTTCCAACTTCTCTGCTTGTCTTTTTACTTTTCAATACTTAAAGTACTCAAAATATGTTATTCAAACTTCCGCACAAGTGAAAGGGTAATATCCAACCCTGGTCAATGATCTTTGCATACTCGTTTACTTGTTCTTCAATTTATTAACATCCTACTCATAAACCTGACGCACAATGATTGGTGTCGGTGGGGGGAAACAACTTTGCAGGCACTGAATGGAGTTGGGTATTACTGATTTTATAGTTGCACACCCATCATTTAAAGGGGACATTTTATGCAAAACTCACTTTTTGCGTGCTTTTGTATTTCCACTTGGGTCTCATAACATGTTTAAAAACCCTAACATGTTTAAAAACCCCTTTAAAGGAAACACCAACCACATACAAAATACATGTCTAAAATATATATTAGAGGTGCACATCTAAAACTGCATTTTTTATATTTGTATTATCCATTCCAAATTGTATCACTTGTACATAGATGTGTTGCAAAAGATATTGTGAGAAATTTACTAGAGGGCACTTCACGGGAAAAAAAATTAATATTTGAATTTTGTGCTGTATTATTTTCAAGGGTGATGGTCAGTATTTGGGACATATTGGGTGTACCTGTAAAATGCTTATTAATCTTCTTGTACTTCACACTGATATGAGCTAACTGCAGAACACACAACGATTGGGGTTACGAATAAATATCTGTGCATATATAAGAATCTTGACACAGTTTTCCTGCATTATACATGGGGAGTTGCTTCCAAGACTCCTGCGGATGCCAAAATGTGTGATTGCTTGTATATCTACTCCAATTTTTCATAAAAAATGTTGTAATATTTTTATATTATGAACATTAACATACTATGAACATTTATAATGCCTAACACTATAAATTGTTGTTATACTGTATTATTTAGGGAATAATCAGAGACTAATAATTGCACGTTTGGTACAGATAGGCTCAATGAGTAAAGGAAATGCAAGGCATACTTTGCTCAAAGGTGAGTGCTAGACTGAGAATCCCCTCTTGTGCAGCAAATTCATTATGTCCAAACATGCTATGGTAATGGATTTTGTCTGTTAGAAACTTACAAGGTAACCTATCCCACCCCTCACATATTTGAGAAGAGACATTTAAAATTTTGTATATACATTTTTTTTTCTTGTATTTGAATGACAACATGTAGTGAAAACTTTAAAACATGCTTTGAAATGGATCCTCTTTAGTAGTTAGTTTTATATTTTGGTTCCTCAACCCACCATAAAAGTTAAACCTTGGCCTCAAGACCATAAATAAACATGCATAAAAAAAAAATTGGGGGGTGGGGGGTGCAATTAAAGAGCACAGTGCTTCCCTAACAGACTTGTCACTCTAACACATGCACTAACTCTGCACGTTTGTATGCACATGTGAACTAGGACAATAATGTTCCTCCTGTGGTTGATTTGGCAGTGTTAATATCTAAGATTACTACTCATAACTGCAGTACACCATGTGTGGATGCTTATGAATGCTTTACTTTTGCTGTAGTGAAAAATGTAATATACAATGTACTGCTATATAGCCCACTCCAGGGTGTGTTCCCACCTTGCATCCAGAGATTTTGTGTAGGCTCTGGATCCACCGTGACCCAGAACTGGATAACTGGTTACAGACAGTGAATTAATGAAAAAGTTCTGATATAATCAGATTTTCACAGCTAGATAATGTTTCTAAACAAAAAGATTTCTATTGCTTTTCACTAGATAGACCATCCGTTGTGGGAAGAAGGAGAAGGGAATACCTTTTTGTATTTTTCTAATGATGGCTAGAATACTAATAAGGTCTTGACGTATGCAGTGTGCATCTGCATAGATTCATTCAGTAAATCTAAGAGTGGTTGCTTAATTTTTTTCCCCCATATTTTGGTCAGAATGAGCTTTGAGGAATGTCAGGAGTTGCTGCTAGGTTTAGATCAGCTCTTGCAATGTTCATCCCTTAAGGCGCAGCCAAGTTCTCTATGGTTTACTCTTAGCCACCTACACATACACAAACTCTTTATTTTGGTCTCTGTTGCTTCATTGCAGATGTACTGACACTTTTTGTTTCCCTCTCAGCTCTCAGTAAAGGGCTATAATGACAAGCAGCACATCCTGCTGAAGAAGATCATTGAGAAAATGGCCACCTTTGAGATTGATGAGAAACGCTTTGACATCATCAAGGAGGCGGTAAGCTATTTATAAGCTCTGTCTCTGTCTTTCTCTGTCTCTTCGTGAGTCCCACTTCACCCCTTAGCCCTACCATACTGTTTTGCCTAATAATAATAATAAAAATAATTTTTTATTTGAAAGCGCCTTTCAAGTGACCCAAGGACACTGTACAATAGATAATAAAAATAAAAAATAAAATAAAATAAAAATGAAAATAAAAAAAAAAGTTTAAAAAAAGAAGAAAGTCAATAAAAGGTAAATGCACATACAAACATAAAATGACCAGAGAGACACATACATAGTATCATCCATATGCTAGTTTAATATATCATATCATATATATATATATGATCTTAGAACACTTTTGAAAGCATGATGCACTAAATTTAACTATATTCCACTCCAGGAGTTCTGACATTACTGCAGATGGGCACAGCTATAAAGCTACTTTTTTGTTTTCTGATGAGGTATCATGCTCTTGAAGGGTCATCTGGTCTCATATGGGAAGACTTTAAACACTACACCTTGTTACTTGGTTAAACTCAAAAACAAGGGGTAAAATTTAAGAAATGTGTTTCTCTAACATGCATCTGTGTTGCTTAGCAGAGATTTAGCTTGTCAACCTTCCTCACACCTTATTTCCCTGTGACTTATTTTGTAGCAGACAGTATAAACTTTGGGTAATATTGCTTTTAAAAATGCCCCTTTTTTACCTATATGCTCACACACACTCCCCTGTAATTGTAATATTCAGTCTCTAAATATTTACAAACATTCAGGTGTGTCAGAGTTTGTCTCTAGGATTGGCAAGTCTGCATATTCTGTGATGACTGCTTACCCTTGTTTTGTCATCAAGTGAAAGACAAAAATTTGTAGCAGTGATTAGGAATATTGATGCAGTAGTGTTGATTGTATTTTATTTTGTGTTATCACAGTATATGAGGTCCTTGAACAATTTCCGAGCAGAACAACCTCACCAGCATGCCATGTACTACCTACGTCTGCTCATGACTGAGGTGGCCTGGACCAAAGATGAGCTCAAGGAAGCACTGGATGGTGAGAAATGGACAGACTTTGAGAAATATATTGATTTGTGTCAAAAACAATAAAAACAGTTTTTACCGTGTTGCTATATACTGGTATGAGCACACATTTGCCTTATGTAAACATCAGACTGAAAAATATTTGATATTTACTACAGTGTGAAGAAGCTAAATATTTATGTTCTGTTGGGATACTGCACTAAAATGTCAGGATTATTTTCTTTTTACATTTTCTTAAAGAACATCTATAAATGATATTCCTCTGTGAAGTGAATTCAGTTTCAATCGTGTTTTTGTATTTATGTCTGTATCAGTAGTCCTATTAGGGTATTTCATTTAATTTTCATATTCGTTTTCTTACTGCATTATTCAAATTATAATTGAATAACAACACACAAACAATATACTCCAGATTGATTAAGAAGCCTGTTAAGGGTGCAAATGTGCATAGTATATATAGTGAATATATTGCTAATGTAGGTGAATTATTATTTGTTATTTTAAGCAAGCACTTTATAAAATAGCAGTTAATGCGAGATGAGTTTTTGTGTTACAAAACTAAACAGCTTCAGTTACAAAGCTGAGTTTCTTTGGTAATTCAGACTGATTAAAATATTGGCACATGCATGTGTGTTTAATATACTTGCAAGTTAACTTCAGCCACTTACAAGTTACAGTAGTTCTTCAGTGTTACCAGTGTAAGAATGGGTAATATAGAAAGCTATGTGTATAAAGCCAATTGCATTAATTTGACTTATGTGCATGTTGGTATTAATTTTAAATGCCAGGGTATTCAGTGTGCTCTGATTTCATATTTTTTATCAATACAGAATTCTTGTGAGAACAAATGCTTTTAAACTACTCTTTGTGTAGTGTACTCCTGTCTCACTCGTCACTTTCCTGTGTCAGAAGTGTTCTCCTGCTGTCTGCTCTGTTAGTCAGGATCAAATATCTCTCTTCTTCCTTTCCTTTAGTCTTACTGGTTTCATCTCTCTGTCTGTCACAGTATGTTTCTGCAGTTTAAAAAAAAAATGAGTAGTATCTGTGTACGTTTTCTGTGGTTTTCTCTTTTTTTCTCTTGATAGCTTATCCCATGCTATGTCTGTCATTCAGCTCTCTTTGAATCTGGGTCATACGCTCTGTGAATTTAGAGTGGCCATTCCTCAGTGTGTGTGTTCAAAAGGCATTGTGAATTATTGCGTGTGGAGTAGGGGGAAAGGTTTCTGCTGATTGGTATTAAGGCTCTGGTTTTTGTGTGCATGTGAGAGACGGTGGTGACGACCTATGCTTCTGCTCTCTCTTGATAATGACTGTGAATAGCTCTGTGTTGATTGTTTATGCCTGAATCCATTTCAGATGTCACCCTGCCCCGCCTCAAGGCCTTCATACCTCAGCTGTTGTCACGGTTACATATTGAAACCCTGCTGCATGGCAACATCACCAAACAGGTTTGTTTTGAAGTAGATAAAAGTGGTTGAAAGATGATTTGAAGTGTGTATGAAAGTAGGGGGCAATTGTTGGGCGAAGCTTTTACCCCTAATCTCTATAAATAAATGAAAACAGAGCTTTATTCTACCTGTTAGCGGAGCCAACCGATTTCAGCTCTGGATTTGCTAAATAAATCACTAATTAAAGCTCAAGTGGACACAAATTAAGCTACACGATTTTTAAAATGTCTACACTGTTCTTCATATTTAGGTGTTGTCAGTTCAGGTGATGATGATAATGATTGTTTTCCCAAGAGTTGGAAAATTAACTTTTTACATGAGGATTTTGTTTTTGGGTGAAATATGCACATACACTGATCAGCCACAGCAATAATATGACAACCTTGTTTCTATGCTAATTGGTAATTTTATCAGCTTTTCTATCATATAGGTGCAATTTGTAATTCCTCCATTACAGACTATAGTCTATCAATTGCTCTGCATATTTATAGCCCCCTTTCACCCTGTCAAGCAATGGTCAGGATGGCAACAAATCAGGTATTATCTGGGTGCTGGACCATTCTCAACAAAGCAGTGACATAAGACCTAGCATTGTCATGCATCAAAAGGAACCCAGGACCCAATACGCACTAGTTTATGGTCTCACAATGGGTCTGAGGATCTCATCCCGGTACCTAATGGCAGTCAGGGTACCACTAGCTAGCATGTGGAGGCCTGTGCGTCCCTCCAAAGAAATGCTTCCCCACGCCATTACTGACCCACTGCCAAACCGGTCATGCTGGAGGATGTTGCAGGCAGTAGAATGTTCTCTCCGGCATCTCCAGACTCGTCTGTCACATGCTCAGTGTGAACTTGCTCTCATCCCTGAAGAGCACAGGTAGCCAATGGCGAATCTGCCATTCTTGGTGTTCTCTGGCAAATGCCAGTCTCCCTGCACTGTGTTGCACTGTAAGTGCAACTTTTGGACGTCCCTCGTGAAGTCTGTTTCTGACTGTTTAGAAACATGGATTTTAATGGCCTGCTGGAGGTCATTCTGCAGGACTCTGGCACTGCTCCCCCTTTGCCTCCTTGCACACAAGAGGAGGTAGTGGTCCTGCTGCTGGGTTGTTGGCCTCCTACCCCCCTCCACGTCTCATGGTGTACTGGCCTGTCGAATGGTATATCCTCCATGCTCTGGACACTGTGTTGACAGACACAGCAAGGCGCCTTGCCACAGCTCGCATTCATATGCCTTCCAGGATGAGCTGCAGTAACTGAGCAACTTCTGTGGGTTGTAGACACCGCCTCATGCTACCTCTAGGGGTGAGACAACAATGACAAAATGCAAAAGTGACCAAAACATCAGCCAGAAAGGATGAGAACAGAGAAATGGTCTGTGGTCACCATCTGCAGAACCACTCCATTTATATGGGTTGTCTTGCTAATTGCCTTAATTTCTACCTGTTGTCTGTTGCACAACATGTACGTATATAGAGCCAATACAATGGACAGTGATTACAAACACATGGAAGTAATTTTCTTGTAATGACTGACTGGTGTATGTATCATTGCCACAAAGAAGGACTTAATTGCATTGTTTAAAATAAGTAATGGATCGAAGACAACCATACAAAGCTTTAATAGTGGCCTGTTCACAGCCGTGTGTTTTGAATACTGAATCAAGAGAAATCAGTCAAACCTTTTTTTTTTCCTGTTCTTTCACGTTTGTAAGTGGAGCTGCCTGTGTGGATGGGGAAAAAATAGTGTGCAAACTCTTTTTTTCCTGGTTTTGTCCTATTCTCCCTTCAAATCAGTTCTGGATGTGCGTCTCTCATGAACAATATATTAAAACAGAACCACTTCAACAGTTAAGATAAATATTGATAATGTGACAAACTGTTAGCTAAATATAATTTTTAGTCCAAGCTTCTTTCCTGATTTTAAACTTTAAATAAATGTTTACTCATAATTAAGAAAAAAGTAAATTTATTTTTTAAAATATGTTGTTTCTCTTCATTTCCAAACTGCCTGCAAGCCTCATGTACTTTATTTTTTTGTATTATGATAAATTTAGTGCTAGTATTTTACTGCACATAATGCTGTTTCGTCTGTGTAGGAATAGTCTTCTGGATCTTAAAATTTATGGCAAATTCAAGTCAGTCTGCTGTGTTATCATTCCTCTTGCCTACAATTAATATCTGTAATAACCTGAACATATTGGATTGAAATGCTTTGTAGAGTATGACTTGCAGTCGTGTGATCCATTTATAATGTTCATGATGAAATAAAACGGGTTGTATTTGTTTTGTGGTTGACTTGTATGTGTGTGTCTATCTTTCCCTTTTCTATAGTCTGCTCTCAGCATGATGCAAATGGTGGAGGACACTCTGATTGAGCATGCTCACACTAAACCCTTACTTCCTAGCCAGCTGATTCGCTACAGAGAGGTGCAGGTGCCGGATGGTGAGTGACTGAGCCTCACGTTGTCTTCTTTCTTTTAACAAATGCTTCTTGTGCAACCTCTACATGGGATCACAGAGAGACACACACGTCAACCAAATTTCTAACCTCGCTTAACAGTGCTTTTGTAACATACCCTGCAGCTGTGTCCTCCTTCTAAGGGAGCAAAAGTTCACTCAGCATAGGGATCATCTCTTTGTTGGACCACACACATTTCTGTTTACATAGGTTCACATGCAGTTGTACTTGTTTTTAAGATGTGCTGCATGTAGGTTTTTCTGAAAGGAATTGGGGCTTTACTTGACACTTAATAATGTAAACAGAATTTCTTATCATGCAGCGATTATATATTTTTGTAATGTGGTCGGTTTCCTATCACCATAATTCGGAACATTTCCAAAGCAAACCTTTACTCTACAATGCACCACATCAAATGAAACTTTACATTTTACCACTAACTATGCAGAAATTATGAAATGCATACTTTGATAGCACTACTACTACCACAAGCAAAAATAAACCGAATCACCACACTTGGCGAATGGTCCTCCAGGTTTTTTCTTCATACTTTATAAACACATCATGAATATGACTTGAAACCAAAACCATGGCATTTTTTTGTGGATCAAGTCACGGAAAGAAAATATATATAATTATCAACAAAAAGTATTTTGTTTGTTTTGTGTTTTGTTTTTTGTAAATCCCATCTTATTTAGCAGATTTCTTACAGTTTTGACACACATTGACTACTGTTTTTCCTCACCTTGATATGAAAACACAAATTCCAATAATTAAAGTCATTCATTTCATTTGTTGATGTTTATTTCACAAACCAGAATGTCCACCTATTAATTTATCTATGTGATGTATCTGCCATAAAGAAGTAAAAAACGCTGGGTTAGCGTTCCTTCGCTGTGGTGATTCACTTATTTTAGGCATTATGGTGTGTGCGTGTTTAATTTAAAACTAGTTCTGATGTAAGAGAAGAGAGCTTTTGGCTGAATTTGCAGAAAGAGAGCTGTTTGGTGCTGAATTGAAGGTCTGAATTAAATTTCTGTGTAGGTGGTGTGTTGCTATTAGTTCAAAAATGGCACTGTGGAGGGAGGGCATGTAAGATGTCACAGTTTTGTTCTGAGGGAATACTTGCACTTGCCAGTGATAAAAATGTGACTGCTGAATTCCACTTTTATAGGCTTGTATTATATAAGATTCACGTTTCCTTGAAACATGATTTAAAATCTTATTATCAAAAGTCTATTTCTGTGCCTGTGTGTTCTGTATCTATGTATGTGTCTGTGTGTCTGTCATGGCTCCTGTGTCTAAGTCCAGTTCTCTGTGGTTATCAGGTGGGTGGTATGTTTACCAGCAGAGGAATGAGGTCCATAATAACTGTGGGATAGAGATCTACTACCAGACAGACATGCAGACCACCCATGACAACATGCTGCTTGAGCTGTTCTGCCAGATCATCTCTGAGCCCTGCTTCAATACACTGCGCACCAAGGAGCAGCTAGGTAACACACACACACACACACACACACACACACACACACACAAATTGATCGAGATAAAGTATCAATAGTATTATTGCTGGGAGTTGAACATTGTTGTTGTTTATGATTATTGTTATTATTTATGTTTAAATATTGTTATTTAATGATGATACTTCAGTGTAATACAACCACTGACAAGCAGCCCTGGCTACTTTATATCTAAATGCCTCTTATTTATTTAAATGCATTGGAAATGAATGAAGGTAAAACTTTCTAAAACAATAAAAAACAAAACTGGTGAGAGATTGATAACATTAACAGAGTGTAGCTGGTTTACATAAGTTGTGCAAATTAGTCTATAGTTTTGAAGTTGTCTGAAAAATGTGTTAAATAAAGTTTTCTATATCTTCACTACAACTGTCATGCCATATGATTCCTTCACTAATTTAGTGCTACCCTCTGAAAATTGATTATAACTGTGGGGCCATGCAAACCTGTAATAATGTAGAATTTGTTTTTTTTTTTGGTCCAATATACAATTCTCATGACAGTGTAGTAGGGTACTCTTAAACATACTACTGCAAAAATTCTTCTCGCAATTAATGCAGTTAACACGTTATGCTTGAAGAGGAAAAAAATGACATAGTATTGAAAAATAATATATAAAATTTTGGTCATACCTCCTAGCACTACTCCGATAGTAAGTTAAACAAAAAATGTATGGTCATGTAAATCTAAAAATAATATATTTAAATCATTTGGTTTATAACATTTAGTTGATGAAATGCCTTAAACTAGATCTGATGCCCGTCAACATGCATCCACTCCGAAATTTTAATTTTCTGTAAATGTAGTTTTTAGTTTGCTGTAACAGTGGTTGGGTTTTTCATTTTGACATGAGTGCGCCTTTGTAAGTCCAATCTTTTCTTTCCTGCAGGTTATATTGTCTTCAGCGGGCCCCGAAGGGCAAATGGAGTGCAGGGGCTTAGGTTCATCATCCAGTCAGAGAAGGCCCCTCACTATCTGGAGTCACGGGTGGAGGCTTTCTTGAAGACCATGGAGAAGAGTGTGGAAGAGATGGGTGAGGAGGCCTTCCAGAAACACATTCAAGCTCTAGCCATCCGCCGCCTGGACAAACCCAAGAAACTTGCAGCGGAGTGTGCCAAGTACTGGAGCGAGATCATATCCCAGCAGTACAACTTTGACAGAGGTGAGGAGCAGCTTCACTCTCCTGAACTTGAATTCAGATGTACTCTGCCACTAGTTTGGGATCACCTTCTTCTGAAATGATTGTTTCTTTCATTCATCCATTTATTTAAGTAAACTAAATGTCTCTGGAAATGAGTGGTTATCCTAAAACATTCATCTGCAGTCCTTGCAACACATGCCTTCGCATTTATAAGTGTATTTATGTACATGATATTAGTTAAATAATAAATTATACAAAGGTTTATTTCTTTTTCCAAACATTTTTAACATGTATTAAAAGCATTTTTAACATGATATATATTCATCTACAGATAATATTGAGGTTGCCTACCTAAAGACTTTAATGAAGGACAACGTTATGCAGTTTTACAGGGTAAGTCACACACTACTTTTGTATCAAGGATTATCTCAATAGCACAAACCTTTTACATGTTTACAGTAAGAGCTGATGTGAGACCTTGTGCTAAGCAAGGTGCAATTTAACCGAGGAGAGAGCTGTTCCTTCTTTCTCACCTATCTCCCACTGCCTTATGTGTCTCAGGGGAGAAACCTTACTGAAACCCATTATATTCTTGCCTAGAGGTGAAGCTGTTTTTCTCTTGCCTGATAATTCCTTCATTTACATGGAAGGGAGAAACATGGTGCAGAATCTATTTGCATTGTCTCAGCTCTTACTTTCTGCTCTTATCTTCTCTCTCTTTTCTTTTTTAACCCTGTAGGACCTGTTGGCTATAGATGCTCCTAAAAGGCACAAGGTTTCTGTGCATGTGCTGTCTCGGGAAATGGACTCTTGTAAGTATTTACCAGGCTTAGTAAGTGAGAAACTGATCATCGTTGGCCTCTGTGCATAAATTGAGTCAGTGTGGTATTATATTATTTGATATTGATTTGAAGCAGTAATAATAAAATTACAACATTTGCTAGAAATGTAGTCAATCTGAACAGTATGTTATGACCCAACTCCCTACTGACCCTATTTCTTTGCACTAGGGATACAAAGCTAATAAAGCAAGCAATTAATTGTGGTTTCATTTGCAAGTTTAACACCTTAATTGATTGATTACTTATGGATCTCATACACAACCCTAACTCATCAAACATCTTGAAAGAGTTCCTGGTACTGCACAGGCCAAAGTCACAGCAGGTGATATAAATCCCTGTGGTGGTCAGAAAAAGTAAAAAAAAAAATAAAGTCAGAAAAAATATATATTCTGAGCTTATCTCTCAGCATCTAAAAAATCTTGAGAGATTTAGTCAGTATTAGAGCCTTTTGTACACTATCGGTGGGATGGTGTGTTTGCATGGAGAGTGTACACAGCAGACACGGCCAAAAACGCATTTCATTCCCAAGCAAATTATTCAATCAATATTTATCTGATCTGCATTTGTCACAATTTTATTTTCAAGAAAAAATGTTTTGAACAATTATAGGTTTGTGTGGGTCTGTCAAACAGAGGCAGAAAGTATGTTTTTAGATTATGGAGCTTTGAATGAAAAAAAGCTTGTTAGAGCTAACAGCAAACACTGTAAGAACACTTCCCTTTTTTCCATTTTACATGGTTTAGGTCTGCAACAGCAAAAGCTGTCTCCACATAACTGTTTTCTCAGTCCTCTTCATAACAAAGTAGAACTTGAAACTGACAACCCACCCAATATGGCTTGACAAGCAGTGGTACTATAACATTTAAAATCCATCCTGAAATAATATGCACACTCTAGAAATGAGTGTTAAAATTGCAGGTTTAGTTAAGTTTCAAACTAGCGCAGACCTATATAATATTATCTATAAAAGTGGAGCTAGTCTCATAGCTCCAAAGCAAAACGAAAGAAGCAAAGTTTGGACATCAATCACGTCTTGACTATCTAACTTTGACATATGGGGAAACTGTAAAATTAAATTTTGATCCTCCTTTCACTTCAACTTTTTTTATTACATCTTCTGTCAGGCCCAGTGGTGGGTGAATTCCCTGCTCAGAATGATGTTAATCTGGCTCCTGCTCCCTCTCTGCCTCAGGTAATCTGTCTGATATTTTACAAACACATTTGAACAATACTAAAATGGCTAAGTTATATTATTTCCAATAAACAGTGGTTAATGTTGAATGACAGGCATAATCCTATCATTTGAACCTTTTTTTTTTTTGTTGTTTTCAGCCGGTGCTGGTGCAGGACATGACTGAGTTTAAGAGAAGTCTGCCTCTCTTCCCACTCGCTAAACCTCACATCAACTTCATGGCTGCCAAGCTGTAAGTGGCACTAGCTACAGTGCTTCATGGGATTGGCTGAGACACGCAGCACAACATTATCCTGAGTTTTGGATGGAGCAACTAACACCGTTTTCTGACTGTGGGAGTGGGCTGAGTGTGTTTGGTGTGTTTGGGTGTGTGTGTGTAATCTAGCAGAGCCACAGCAGTGGTAATTCACCATGTTAGCAGTGCTCTACATCATAGCTCAGTCACAGAGGAGCTGCGTAAAGTCACTTCACTTAGGATGTCAGTTGTGCAATGAGTAAACACACATTGTGAAGACTGTTTTAGAACATACAAAATTCATATTTCCCTAATCAGGAATATTTCATGTAGTTGTTGTGTCCACCACAGAGACATTTTTACTTAATGCTTGGTCACAATGAAAGGTTTAATCTTTAATTTCCTACATGCTGGAAAGAAATATTTTTTTTGTCTGCCTGATGGAGAAATATTTTGGCTATTAATGCCATTTTTATATTTACCCAGAACTTGATAAATGCATTGATGTCACTTTTTTTTTTTTAACCTTTTGTGTGCAGTTTAAATGCTGACAACTTTCAGTAGAATAAGAAGGGTGTCTTCAGGAGCTGAGCTCTTCTCAAATGCAGGGACATATATATATCATAAGGTGTGAGGTTTGCTTTTCTGTTCTATATTTATTACATTTTACACATGTAAACAAATCAGTGTCAGTTGTTTGCTTTCAGGTCATGGGGCACATTTCATTTACCTAAGCTTTGTGAAGGCAGAGGCATCGTATAAATGGTTTTGCTACTTAGCTAGAAGGTAGGTGCTGAAAATTACCAGATGGTAATGCTAGAATAGATGTCAGATGTACTCTAGAGGCTTACATGAAAATGACTGGAAAGGCTGGTATTTTGATACTGGGTTGAAGGGTGTTGAATTTATTACACCGTTCAAACTGCATGCAGTCAGGAAAAAGTGGCATCAATGGATTCCTTTGACTTTGAGTAAACAGGGATAAGTACTTAATCATTAGCCCATTCACCCAAAAATGTATCACTCAAAAGCTTGTGCAGCAAATTGTCAACAAATAGTTTGCGCTGACAATACTTTGGCCTTAAGAAAGAAATATTTTAATCTATAATCAGGTTTTTGAAATCTGACATTTTATTTTAACCAGTTACATGCTGGATTGCTTTGGAGGAGCTGTTTTAGGCTACTGAATAGACGGGCATGAACTTCACTTTTACCAGATTGCTTTCTTAAGGATGACATTGGCCTGCTTAAGGTGGCTCCATTATGGTTTTTAATTTGCGGTTGAAGGAGAACTATAATAAATGATTTTTAAATATAATTTTCATTTGTTATTTTTGTTGCAACTTTTTCCCAAGGTCTTGAAATCATAGAAAAAAAAGCTAACCATTTCTCCTCGCTTCTCAGTTTTATCTGTACTAATGTCGTCTTTTGTGTATTTGGAGGCTGGTCAGTCACAGGCTGTAAATTATTGGCTTAGTCTGACCGAGGCCGCATTTTAAATTTGAGCCTTCCGAACCAAATCTGTTTTTATTTTATTTTTGTTTTTAGATGATGCTTACTGGACTCGATCATTAAGCAGGCTCAGAAATCAACATGGGTGTCCATGTACTGCCCTTTAATACGGTTGAATTGGTGGTTGGGGGGGTGGGGTTGCAATGTTGCTGGACAACTAAAGTCTTAATGTAAATATGCATCTGACTTTTTACAAGCAATAATGTCACAGTACCTGTTGCTCGTGTCTTAAATTCTTAATTGCGATGGGGATCTGCTGGAGTTTTTCCTGGACTCTGGAGCAGGTTCTGCATGTGCTATGAAGTCTAATCAGGCCAGTGATGTTAAGAAACACTGCTAAATATACGAGCACGTTGGTTAAGCATAGAGTCACATGACCCTCGTGACCTTATCTCTCAGGTCTAGACTAGCCTTGCCAAGCCAAACCATTTCAGACTTTTTTTTTTCCTTTTTGATTCTTACGAGTATCAGCTTTGTTTTGATCTCCTGGACATTCTCAGGCTTGTTCAATCAACTGTAATGCTGCATTTTCTCAAAAGTCACAAAATAACTGTACTGTCACTGACATTTGTAGTTGTATGACAGGATGGTTTCTGTTTAGTATATCACAAAATTTATCAGTACTTATGACTTTCCTGTGCTACTCTTACATAACTATGTGCAGCATTTTAAGATGTTAAACCACTATGATGTAGAAACTCAGGCATCTCACTTTTCCTGTCCCCAAAGATGTACCACTTCACCCTAATGCAGGTACAAGATTCTGTGGCTCCAGAAATGGTGCACATTCTGAGGAGAGGCACTCGCGTTTAGAGGGAAATCCTACTATCTTCTTATTTATAGATTTTTTTGCATAATTGAATTACGGTGTTAACTGTTTTTCAGAGGGGATTGATATGAAATGATAGTTACCAAGGGTTGTGACGTCTTATCCACAACCAGTCTAGTCTATGGTGGCAAAATAGTGCTAATTTAAGAGGAAAAACTTTATCTAACACCAAATTTCCCTGTAAATCTCCATCATAAATATACATTTGGAAAAGGTATGCTTTAGATTAAAAACCTTGTCTCATAACTGCTATAACATTTCAGGCATTAGGCAGCATATTTATTACCTTTTATAAAAAAAATATAAATAATTACACTGACTCAATGCCTTTTGTCTAGTTCAAAGCTTTTCACATCAAATCACTCTGAAAGACTGCTTTCATCAAGTTAGTTATGCTAATGGAGAAATCATGAAAAACTGCTTTCCGTTTGCCTTTCATTATGTGGAATAACATGTTTGCAATGTCTTGTTTGCGCCTTGCTCCTCATGTCTGTAGAACCTTAACAGAAGCAGTGTTTTAAATTAACACCAAGTTTCTAAAGAGAACTCTCCATTGCTGGAAGGATCCAGGTTTGGTCTGCAGTGTGAATCTGGAAGAGAAGCATGATTTTTAAGCTGTTTCTAAACGCAGCTGATAAGTATTTGCCAGTAGATACTCGTGTAATGTCTGAATTCCCTTCCCCAAGCATTTATAGCTGAGAAAATAAAACGGTATCACTTGGTCAGGGAAAAGTGATTCAATCAGGCTCAAATCCATCGACCGGTGGTGTTTGACGTAAATATATGGTACTGGTGCGTGATAGAGATTGTCTTTTAATATGATTAAAATGAATTAAATTAACCCTGGGTTCCTTGTTTTTAAAAGGGTTTTACTGGGCTTTGTATTCTTAACCAATTTGAAGATAATATTCATCATCAGTGCATCCTTACTGTTGAAGCTGGGTGGCCAGACAAGTATGCGGTAATACATTGTTGAGGGTTACAAATCCAGTTTAGAAAAGCAGTAGTACTAGGGTAGACCCTATGATGCTGAAAAAGCCCGTAAGACAGAAGTCAAGCATTGGAAAAATACATTTATTCACAAATCAAACATAACTGTAAATTCCAACATCTCTATTTACAATGCATACATTTATACAGCAATTGTTTGTTTGGCATAATAGATTCCACTTGAAGACCCTTGAGCGATTATTTCATAGAATATTGAGAATGAAATGTGTATAAAACTACTGAATGGGTCTGAGTTCAGTAAAAGGGTGCGTGGGGAGAGGGGTTAGTTTTATTAAGGGTCTGGTGCTTTTATAGATGCCTTACATTTAAAAAAAATTAAAATGTATACAATCAGCATTATAGACTGATCAAACCCCCCTCCCAAAAAAAATGGTGTCATTGGCATGCTATTTTTACACAATAACAAAACAAGAAAAAGGAAATCTTTATACTTATGTAATACACTGATGGTTACATGTCCCTTTCCTCTGGTACGATCATATCACAGATGCACAAATGTTAGTAGTGATCACATGGAAAATTTTAATCCAGAAATCATCAGTTGAAATTACCCACTCACCTCAGTTGGCACATCTGGCATGTTTCACCATTGTCACAATGCTTTCACAGCTTTTGGCAAAATACCCTATATAAGCCACATATCCTGGTCATTTTGTGCCACATTACACATTCCTCTAGTGAAGAACCAAACTGTTCTACAGCAATTCAGCAGTGACCTCTTCACCACCTTTAAAAAAACAAGAGGCCATTTCAGCAGTAATCAACAGAATTGGATCGGACTAGACACTTCCAGTTCAGTGAGGAGTGTCCTGAAGCATGGCGCATCTACAAATCATAGGGAAGGTTGAGAGGGTGCTACAAACTCACCCACAACTGCTGTCCACACGCTGCCGGTGATTTTTGATTGAGTCATCCCCCCCAACGTTGTGATGCAATGAGAGAGCAATCCTGATGGCTTTTTTTTTTTTTTCTTTAAGATCATGCTTAAAATAGCTGAAATGTTAGTGCTAGCCTTAAGCTGTTACTTCTAAGTAACATGAAATCTGACTAGAACAGCAAAGAAGTTAATTAAAATGTCTTTTTGGGGGTAGTCTTCCACCTGTGATTACGAATTAAAGACGACAACCCTTAGAGGACCATCAGCCTTAAGCTATACACCCAGTGCTGGTTATTAAACGCGTTCAACCCCACACATTTGATAATCACAGATAAAGAATAAGGCTATAAAGCTAATACACTCATCAGGAGCTATCACCACCATTGTATATGATTGACATATTCACCTCAGCACTCAGCAGTTCCTATTTCAAGGTCTGGGGCCAAGTTTCTGAACAGATACTAAAACCAGTCACAGATTAAAATTATCCATTGTTAGTGTAAATCTGTGAGAGATTTGGCTTAATACATGTCCAGGAACTTAGGTGGACATTCTTAGTATTTAGGGAATATGAATAAATGCTTTCAGAAATTTAGTTATACAGCAGTCAGTGATTCATTAATAAAGTCTAAACACCACTTCCAGTCTTAATTTCAAAGTAATAAAAAAACAGTCATTTATTCACATAAAACTGAGTTACATGTATTCCACTCGGTTAAAAATACCACAACCTATAAAATACAGAACAGAAGGAACCTCTCCCAGCTCTAATTGCTGGATAACTGAAGAGAATGTGTCTGAATCACAAATGAGATCGGGGAGGGAGGGAAGAGGGAAAACAAGAAAGAAAAAAAAAAAAAAATCACATTCTTAGGGACAAAACATTATCAGCTTCTGTAGACTACATGGTGTGCTATCAGTGTGGTGCACCACCCATCACTCAGACAACTCCTACTAGCTTCAAATACATACTCTTAAATTATGGTTACCAGGATCAAGCTGATCCCAGCAGCAGCGAGCAGTATTGACTCTGTAGCTCACAAGCACACAGAGGAGATGGTGCATGTGGCATGGAGGTATTGGTGATTTTTTTCAGTCTGTAAGGGGGCTCGGTTGACTCACTCTGCTCTACTCAGGCTTCCTCCTGCTCAGGGAAGTTGAGAATCTTACGATGGGCCTGCCGGAGGTACTGCTGCTGTTTGAAGTACACCTTAAATGCCCCTTTAATTGCCACAAATGCAATCCCACCCTGTACAGACAGAACATGTTATGAGTCATTTTGTTTTCTTCTGTGCATGACATTCATAAGACGAATACTTATTTTAGAAAAATCACAAAGGAAATATTCTTACTTTAGGACATTTGCTAATGTAGGTTTTTAGAGAAGTTACTGTAATCTGAGATCACAATCTTGAGTCTACTTCACTACACAGCCTGTAACTCTTGTTTAGGAGGTCATTGCTTTGAAATGGCGATGGTGTGCTTACCAGGATGGTCCGCTGCAGGTTGGAGTTGACACTACTGAACATGAGTTTGCCCACGATAGTGGCGATTGTGGGGAAGACCAGGGCTCCACACAGGATACGAGTAGCAGACACATGATCAGCCAATGGACTCGCCTCAGCAGGGATTCTGGGCACTGGACAACCAATCCCTACAATAAAGAAGGAAAAAGTCTTTAAAGCAGCAATTTTACACATGTTTTTCCAGAAACATCTGGGATGATTTGGTCCTAACACCACAAGGATCAAATGACACAGCACTTCACCTTCCCGTCTAAACAACCATGCTGGGAATGACCCGTTTCAGCACCTGTTCCTTTAAATGACAATGAGCCACGGCTAAGTTCAGCGTGAGGAGTCTGGTTCTCTTCTGTTATTTTTTCCTTCCACTCAACAATTTGACATCTCCATACAATTTGTTATGCTCTGTTTAACAGTTTTTCTGATTTGCGCACTCACATAACCACAGGTCCAGCGCTGTAATTAGAGATAATCAGATGAGGCAATGGGACAATCCTACAATGTCTGCATGCTGCACAAAATCACTATAGCTCTTTTAATTGAACGTGTTCAGACTGGAGCAGACCACATGACGACGGACAGTTGTTTTATTTCAGTGTTAGTGTTGGTAGGAGCTCTACATCACCAAATTAATGTGTAAATGCACTGAAAAGTCTTTCATATGTTCCCTTTAAATTTCAGAACATCTGGCATGAAATACTCGCACGTAAAAAGCCTAACTAACTAAAAACTAATTCAAATAATATTAAAATAGTTTTATTTATATTAAAAATCTAATTATATTTAAAAAATGAAAACTGTAGTGTTTGGGATCCAGAATTAATCATCCATCATCTCATGAGTAGTTATGTGGCTCACTGCACATGTTCCAAAATCTAGCGTAAAGCCTTCACAGATCTTCCCACAACTCGAGATACCTTTAATTTCAGGAGAAAGCGCCCTACAGTTCCCAAGTGACACTGACCTGGGAAGATGCTGTTGAGGATCTGCAGCTTGTTGGAATACTTCCTCCAGAGGCGAAGTACATAATCCTCCCAACGGATCATCTTGCCTAGAATTAGCATGACAGGGATAGTGGGCAAGCCAATGAGTAGAAACAGGGGGTCAGCCCTCTCCATCACATCCAAGCCCTCCTTATGTCCCACCACCTGCCATAAAAAAAAATAAAACACACCACCAACCACATTACATCACTTCTACCGGTTTACCAGTAACACTTAAATTAAAGGCAGCATTGATGTGTATACCTAAAAGTGCCTTTCCTGACAACTGAAATTAACCTACTGAAACGTGTAGAAGCTTATTTCAAAATTAATTAACCAGCAAAGGCTGCTTTAAGGGCATTTTATATCAGAAAGTGGTGGAAAAATTATGGCTAAACCTATATAGATATTTACAAAGCCTTATTCCAATAAGCTAAGTGTCATGTGAGGCTTATGTAGGTGCCATAATGCAGAAAAACAAACACATTTGACATGTGCAACCCTAGCATTCTTCTCACAGTTTTTGCCATTTTATTGATTGAGAAATATAGTAATGTAGTTGTGGATAAACAGATAAATCTTGCAATTCTTTTAAGATTTATTTGCACAGATTTTTTTTTGTTCCGTCTTTCTGCTGACATTCTGGGCAAAGCTGCTGTCAACAACACAAAGGAGATTAATCTCTCAGGCAGTACGTGCACCACAGTTTTGAATTTAAAGATGGAGTGTGTGTGCATGACTGTGACTAGGTGTAGGCATCTTCCCACCTGCATGACTGTGACGGCTCCGTATGTGACTGCAGTCCAGTAGATGGAGCCCACCATGATTCCAGCTGCAGCAAATGGACAAGCCTTGGAAATGAGCCTATCCGCCAGATCCAGCACATAGACCACTGGCCCTGTGGCGATACAGACATACATGTAAACTGCATATTTTAATATATATATACAGTTACAAACCATTTAATGTGATGTATTTAAAAACAAGATGGGGACATAGTTAGGACCACTAAGTGGACAGAGTGGGCTTAAAAATAATATGGAAGGAATAGTCTGAGGACAAGATAATGTATAGAGAAAAGTGCTAGTAAAATAACAGGATATTGACTAGAGTCTGCCTCTCCAGCAGGGGGCAGCAAATAGCCCTTTGGCACAGTTATTTCTGCTGGGGCATGCTAAGGTTTCTCTTTCCTTATATTAGCGAGTAAGGTGTTTTCCTAGCTCCAATGGCAATGACCAATTCACTCAAACCTCATTTCAGCAAGATATTGGGTAACAGTGCAGGGAGCAACAAAATCACAAAGCACTGAGTTTGAGAACCCTGTTCTACAATTGAAACCTTGTACTACGATAAAGAGCAGCTATAGCGCTATTAGTCGAAAAAGCAAGGTAGTGTGCCTGTACAGGGCAAGTAGTGTGTGTAGGTCTACATGCCCGTGAATTTTCAAACACTCCACTGTACTTTATTATTGATGGCACAGTTCAAATCCTAAGGAAGGACAGTCAGATGCTGTGCAGTAATTTAGCATTAAAGGTTCTTTTTATAATGCTACTGAAGAAAAACTTGTTTACAATGTTTACTACTGTGGGGAACTGCAGTTCTCTCTCGGTGGTTTATGTTCAAAAACTCGTGTCTTTTAAGGTAGAATGGAAGGTCTGAGGAGAAAAACGACTGTTGTTTGTATTAGTTGTTATTCTAGGGTGACCAGATCTGAGATGGAGAAAAAGAGGACACGTCTCGGGGGGTGATGAGCTCTCGCCCCTCGTTGCCGGTGTATGCTTAGCTGAATCTGTGTGCGCTTTTAGGTCCTTTACACCTTTATTACACATGGGAAAACATGGGAGTTTCTTTTTTAACTTACATTTACGTTTCGGCACAGCTGCTCGAGATGAGGGTAGGTACATGAGCTTTTGATGACGTTAACAAAAACTACTGACGTGCAGACTGACCAATTAAATGTTTACAGAGAAGGTTATCGACCAATAACGGTAGCTCTACAGTCAGACCGTCCAATCAGAAGGCTTTAGAATACTTCACCACGGCCCCTTCTCACTCAAGCGAACCAATCGGAGTAGAGGAGGGCGGGACTAGTTTGTGAACGAAACGCTTCTCCAAGTTCTATGTAAGCTCTAGAAAAACTAAATCAAGGACGTTTGTGAAATTCCGCCCGGACATTTTTTGAGTCTAAAAAAGAGGACATGTCCGGGTAAAAGAGGACGTCTGGTCACCCTAACTTTCATGCAGTTAGCAGTTACAAGGTAAATAATTTGAAAGAGCAAAAATAAGTCAATATTTCCCATGTAAGGAGCAGGAATACAGTAATAAATCTTCTCTTTTCATGATTTGTAACGTATCGGTGTCTCATAGCCGTGTCTCGAAGCCTAGCCTGACTGACTGAGCACTTCCGCCCTTTTTTTTTTAAATAATTAAATATAAAAATCTCGTTTACTGAGTTTACCCCTGACCCTGGGGCTTTGTAAACACAGACTAGTTTACGGCCCTCAAACTAACTGGACAGCTAGCAAATAGTGAGGAAACCTCTTCTGGATTTTCTTTTTAAGTTTTAAATGTTTTTCATATAAAGATTTATAAAGTTTAAAGAAACTTCAATTAATGTAAATGAACAGTCTCCTGTGTGTCCCTGACCCAGACCACTATGATCTTGCTCATTAATTATTAAATTAAATGGTGATAAATCACAAAAACTTACATCGTGTTGTTAATGGCACTGTGATTGAGAATCCCTGACGTGAAAATTTAAAAAAAAGTTGAAAGATAAAAGGTTTTGCAGCTTTTAAGAGTATTTTATTGCTCATGTTGTACTTTGCAGAACTTCAATAATGACCTTAGAACTACTTGAGACATTTGTTTACATACTCCCTGTGTGGTCATTCAATTATTAAGACATTCATTGTGCTTTAAAGCTTTGGGCAATGAGGAAATACATGTTTCCTTCTACACACACGGAAACGCTCCTAATGGAAGAGTACTAAAAAAGGAAACAGAAAACAATGATTTTGCTGTGTGCAATGCTTGTTTCCCACGTTTCCATTGGCAAATTATTTCAAAACATGCAGCTCATTGACTGTCAATGTCACGTCCTTAATTTTCTGAATAATGAGACGTAGCCAAGGCTCTTACAGATGGTAACCTATATCTTGCACCTTCCTCTTCCTACTCTCTGGGAACCTTTCTGGCTCATGTTCCAGAAGGGCTCAGGAGGATATCATGCAATATTTACAGCAGGCAACCTGATTTCCTTCTCTCAGGTCCATCCACATACTATTAATAACATTTCAACAGGCCTCTAAAGAATAAGGTGCCTGCACTGAGCTCTAGACTTCTCCAAGCAGACGAGAGTCTTAACATCGGCTGGAAAAAAGGGTGTGGAGTAACTGTAAAGACAGTCAAATGAGAGTGGTATCAGTTTATTCTGTTATTTATATTTATTTCTATTGGATTTTGTGTTTATTTTACCTTTAAGAAAGCATATGTACACTTAAAACTGATTAAAAACTAATAAGAAATAAGTTCTTCTCATGTTTGTTTTATTAAAACAAGTTTGAGGTCCACAAACCTGGATTAAGAAGTTTCATGTGTTTTAGGGATCAGACTTCAATATCACATGATAGTGACCCAAAAATGTTCACACAGCCACACAAGACCACATTTACCTGCTGTATGAACATAGCCTAGGGGATACCCCAGGAAGAGCTGGAAGAAGCAGCTGATAATAGGACCAGAGACACGTTATTTACATGTCCTACAGACACAACAACCACCCTGAATTGGACTACGCATCAGATGACATGAGACATAATGCGAATTCCCAAAGGTCCGTTTTTAAATCTTAACTGCTGAGCCTAAGACGTCAGGTTTGAATGATGATAGAGCAAGCTCAGACCTTTTTTTCCTCCTTCTCTTTAAAAAGCAGATTGCATGGCACTGTCACCATGGCACCCCGGGCTGGCAAAGTAAGAATAGAGCACGAACACCCTGATGAGCAGTTGTGCACTTCCTCTCAGTTTAATTCATATTCT
Organism: Hoplias malabaricus; assembly: GCF_029633855.1. Taxonomy (NCBI): domain Eukaryota; kingdom Metazoa; phylum Chordata; class Actinopteri; order Characiformes; family Erythrinidae; genus Hoplias; species Hoplias malabaricus. Next base: position 34,420,005 of record NC_089807.1, on the reverse strand, counting down.
CTTATCCACCGTTTCCTGTTTTCTCCAACCACAAGACGACAACTTCGCCCCAACACAGGAAAACTTACATCACTACTTTAAAAAAATAAAAATAAAAAGAATTTTTATAAAATACTTTTAACAGCACTATCCATAGTCCTGCATGCTATTCCCAGCATCAACCACAGCTCCAAGCCAGAATAAGAACTTATCATAATGAAATGATTAATTATGAGTGTATACCAGAAGTGGTTAAACAACCAGACCACTGTCATGTGAAGCCTGCACTTAATATTTATATGCAGGCACTATAACTGGAGTATTATGAAAGCATGTAATTCAAATGTCACAACAGCTAAAGGAGACACTTCTAAAAAGATCCCAGCAAATGTTTCCTTGTAAATGCAACATTGTGTGCATTCGCAGGTTTGAGAGTGAGTAAACAAACTTCGGTTAGGACTCAAATAGGGACAGAAGACAAATATGGACACAGCACTGAAATATACACACAGGTTGGATGTGTCTATAACAAGTAACAAGGCCTGTGTCCCCCATAAAATCACTATATATAATACATATATACACACAAACACACACACACCACAGATTTTAATTCTCTAAGTACTCCTGGGCTCGTGGGCCATGCATTTTGCCATCCTCCGTGGAGTCACTTTGCGAGGCCAGGCTTTAAACTCTACCCGTGTGTGCCAAGCCTATCGATTCCTGGCTGGAACATCCATCCATCTGACGCCCTGATGACCGTGTCGCAATCTCTTCCGCTTTCTCCCTGCCTAAGCACTACAGACTGGCAGCACTGAAGCGGTGTGGGAGGAGGAGGTCATCCTTAATAGCTATTGGCAAAAGAAAAAAAAGCTGAGACGTTCACTTCCTCTACCGGCAACAGATCCCATAATTAAGATAATGACAAAAACGGGTGCAAATCCAGTGCAACCCTACTCGCAGTCATGATGGGAAAAGAATTTCCCGGAGCCCTGCAGTGAAGTGAAGCCGGGGGGGTGGGGGGGCGGGGGGGCATGGACAAGGTCTTGCTGTGCCCGGTGGTGGTCAGTGCCAACATGGCACGCTTCAAATAACAACCTGACTGCCATCTTCTCTTCAGTATTACATAAAAACTAATCCAAAACATGGTTAAAAGACATGAATCGGACACTTTTTTCAGTGTCATATTCTTCCCTACTTATAAGAAGGAAGGAAAAAAAAGAAAAGAAGGGAAAACACCTGGTGCACCGCAGTTATCTACTCCCCTGTGAAGAAAAGGTCATTTTCCAGGTGTTCATTCTTGTATGCCCTGACCGCTGTTCTTATTGGCAGGCTCCAGGGAAGGGGACTTGGTAGGGTGCATGGTTATCGTGTGGCTGTGGAAAGCTAAACAATTGCTGGAGCATAAAGATCCCATGCCTGAGCCAAGCGTGATGAATCAGTAACATAAATGTAGTGTCAGTAATACGCAAATGTTACATCAGTGGTTTTACAGTGCCCCCTCTGTCAGAAATGTCTGAATTGTTATGCATGCTCGCTGCTGAATACTCCAAATTAACTCTTCTCAGTGCAGAATCCCCATGAGTATGAAATGCAATCACTGCACTATGTCCCAATATATTTATCCATGCATGATGAATGCAACCTCAACCTAGATTCACCAAATTCAACTGGGCGCAGGTTTAGGAAATTGTCTCTTGTACTGCCACAAGCAATTTTGGTTTATGTTCTACAATATAAAACTAAGGTTGTATTAGGTGTCACTTGATGGTAAAGTTTAAACTAAAATAACAAGGAGGTAATAATTCATTCATTCATTATCTGTAAGCACTTATCCAGTTCAGGGTCGCGGTGGGTCCAGAGCCTACCTGGAATCATTGGGCGCAAGGCGGGAATACAATCTGGAGGGGGCGCCAATCCTTCACAGGGCAGCACACACACTCACACCTACAGACAGTTACCCGGAGCGGGAATCGAACCCACATCAGGTAATCAACAACTCTAAATTTATAAACAACTATCTTGTCGTTTTTGTGGAAATATTCGCTGCAGAGACCAAACTGAGGTCCCTTTTTAAGAGGTGTTTTTATTTGATATAGTTTCTAGAGCACAAAAGGAGAATGTGTTTGAATACAATGTTAAATCATTTAAGGTGGAACTTGATGCTAATGTTGGTGGCAGAATGGTATCAAGCCCTGTTTAGGTTAGAAGGAATCTCAGAACTTCTTCAGAATTTAAGGTGGCGAGTGGAAAGTATGCAAATATAATTATAGTGCCACTTAAGGTGGAACAGAGCACTGTACCATTAGTTTGTAAATCTGTCCAGAGTGTGACGTCTTGTTTTGTCGTAAGTGTAAAACCCCCTAAATACTAGGTAGAAACATACAGCATTTATTAACTCAACTGGTCTTACAGACATTGTGACTGTTGCATGCAGTGTACCTGCAGTCATTTACCACAATCAGTCAGTATAAATGCACTGGGAATCCTAAGAGCTGAACATTAATAAATGCTGACGGTGTTAGGGCCTGCCGCCCCTCACCCCTCATGCACGCACTCTGTGGGCTGATGGGTAAGGTCAGCTCTGTCTGCTGATTGCATGGGTGCTGTCCAACTGCTGGATTATTTTTAGATCAAAGTTTTAGGTGATTCATCAGATCCAGGCTAGCAATGAACTAGATGAGCGTTCCCCTGCAGTGGCCTGACTGACCTTAACTGACACAAACACAAATGATTTTCCAGACAAACCCTGAGGGCTCTGTGGAGCTATTTTTTGTGAGTAAGCAGGAGGTGGAAGATAGAACTCCCCAGCATCCTTCTCTCAGTGGACAAATGTTCATTAGTCTGTCTTTATACATAACGCATTACAGGCAAACTGCCTAACTGTATTCAGACTAAAATCATAAAACTGGGAGGAAAAAAAGCACAAATCTTAATACATTTTAGATCAATTGGGGAATGTGTGCAAACAGAAAAAAATGAAATATACTGAATGTCAGCATCACCACAGATATTCTATATCTGCAGGTGGCTGTACAGATGATTACGGAAATTTGCAGAGGCTAGGTCTACATCTGTTTGCATTACCATGAAGAAATGATCATTTAAGATTCTGAATACAATATACATAGGGCAGAAATATATGCACTACAGCCCTGCCTCACCTATATCAGCTTAAGCGTTCCCTTCCAAAATGAAGTGTACGTTTGCTGCGATGCCTACCTTTAAAAAGGCAGGTTTGTACACCAACAATATTGTGTCACATTGAGCTAATGTCAAACTGGCCCTTTCCTCTGGCCATTTTCTAGCAACCTGCTCCTTATTTCATCAAATAAATCAAGTCATAAACCAGATATTCATTTTCAGGTAACTCAGCGAGACTTTGTTTGATAAGAAATAGTTTAACAGATTGGGAGAGTTCAGTTCTCAGAAAAAGAGACAAAGGTGGCCTTCCCTTGTACTCATTCTGTCCCTCTCTCCCTTCCACCACCTTCACATTTTTTTTTCCATGAAAGTGAATGGAGAACACATGCAGTGCAATTTTACAGCTGGCCTAGTCATAGATGCAAAGTTCATCTCTATTCATCCATTGTCCATGAATAAACCAGTGTGAGACAGGCAGACGCTGACAAAGACAAGCTGATGATAAAGAAGGAGAATGAAATTGTGAGGAAATGCAAGCTGCTAAGCTAATACAACTTGACATAGTCTAAGCAATTTAACAGAAAACTTGAAAGTGTGTCTCTAGATCACAAGGGGACAAGAGAGAGAATACTCCCCCAAGCAGACCAGTTTAGTACAGGGATTATTAGAATCAGGGACAATATTCAGAAGGCTCACTGCAGAATAAAATCCCCAGCATGGCTTTGCAGGAATATGGGGAATTAACATATGTCATGTTAGAGGATGTTCCTCACAAACACCAGCAGATGACTTCAGAAATAAGAACTGGAATTAAAAGATTAAACGTTAAAATTCAGATTTAGAAAAAAGCTTGAACCTCAAACAAACACGTTTAACTCAACTGGGGCTGTTACAAATAATTGGATAAACATTTCTCAAATAAAAAATATAATAATAGAAATCGCATTGATTAATATTCTATACATTAGGTTTTCCACTCCGAGGCTAGCCTTAGTCCCAGTCTGGCCAACATAAGGCCAGTTTCCTAAGCTCAGATAAAGTCTAATGTTACAATAAATGGCACTATTCCATTGCATTACTCAACAAATGTACCTGAACTCTATATTATCACGGTTCGCAGCTAGGTGAATAGGTACTAAACCGTGATGTGTAAACCTTGCAGAGTGCTGACTAGCCAGAGAGAGCAGTCATTCTACATGAGGCAATGCAGACATTCAACAAAAATTTGTAAATCCTACACGCTACAGATTTCTATCCAACTCTAGCTTGTAAAATTACGCTGTGGTCATTTGAAGAGGTGAAAACATTCCTTAAGTTGGTGGCCGATGAGAGACTACAGCGTGAGCTGGATGGTGCAGAAAGGAACGGGAATACTACACTCGTGGGTCTGAATGGAGCTGTGTTAAGTCGCAAAACACAAAACCAACACGTGAACACACAACAAGTAAACATCACCGTTACCGTTGTTGTGGTTTCCAAAGCCAGAGGTTCCGGTTAGAGAAGGTGTTTTGCAGTGTCTCAGGCCACATTTCAGTGGAGTGGAGCTATGCTAATGGGAAACCAACCAGGTACCATGGACCAAAAAGTAGAGTCGAGCAGGTACACACTTACACATGATGGTTCTTTAGCAAAGAAAATGGGTTTATATAAATCCCTGAACACGTCAAAATATAACTCTGCATAATTAAAGGGTTCTTTGTACAGTTCTTTACTATTTAGCACCTTATAGAAAAGGGTTAAGGATTCTATATAGAACCACTATCTTAACTAAAGAACCTTGAAAAAGCATCATATTTAAGAGTGTACCATTGATTGGAAAAGCACCAAAAAAAAATAAAAAATCATCAATAAATGTTGCAAGTTAGTCGAAGTTTAGGCTTAATATGTCCACAAAACCAATCCACTGTATACCAAGAGTGAGAACAACTGCTTGTATGCTCTAGATGGCACATAAACCAACCAAACAGACATCTACACTCTTGAAAATACAGGTGCTACAAAAGGTTCTTTGAGCAATGCCATAGAACAACCACTTTTGGTTCCATAAAAACATTTTTATTTAAGAAATATACGTGAAGAAACTTTTAAAGGTTTTAAACCCCATCCCTCTTAAGGTTCTTTACCAATTAAAGCATATCAGCAAAAATAGTCCTTCTATGGAATCTCTCAAAAAACCTGTTGTAGCACCTGGAGTGTGTTTGAATGTAGAGAACCCCCCCAAACCCCCCTTCACAGATAAACGTCACACACATTGTCCACATGAAAAATGAACACAGCACTCACTGGACCAGGTCATCTTTCATTACTCCCAAAGTCCAAATCTGATACTTGCAGTAAACATTAAGGCAAGTTTCATGAGGAACAACGTCCTAATCTAAGAATCAACCCCATGTATTGTCTACGTCTATACAGTCTACACACTCATCACTCTACTTGTATCATTATAAATGTCTATGACATAGAAATTGCAAAGATTTCTAAGGGCCAACGTAGCCCTTGTGCTTGCCAAATGGTCTGGCAGTAAGGATTTGGAGCTTGTCATCATGGTTCATGCCTTCACAGTTGGTCAGTCCTGTATCCAACAGGTTCACAAAAAGTGCGTGGCAGTTCAATGACCCAAGTACAGACTTTCCACAGTCCAGTAATCTTACGTTTAACATAAAACATTTCATTGTTTCACAAAACAGGAACCCAAATCTAAAAAGTCAGCAAGCAAGTCACGATTAAAAGAGAGAGGATAAAACGCAGTGACAGAAGGGGCACTGTCTCTAGTATGCTGAGGAGTCCAGTGTGGCAGATATAGAACACTAAGACTGGCAGCACAGCAAGTCTCTATAAATACCCCAGTGCCCTGTTTACCACCACCAGCAGAAGCAAACCGAGCACAAAATAGCACCTGCCTTTGTTGCCCATGGATTACTTTGACAGCAACTTACCAGCTACTCCAAAACACACAACAAAACCAACCGATAATGGTAGCTTATCTAAAGTATTCTTCCTGTTTTTCTTTTAAAACTATTAGCTGATAAAGCCAACCCAGAGAGAGGTTGTATACAGGGTAGGCTTATGAAAGTGCTGACAGGTTTACTGCTCGTCTGATATGTAGCAGAGACCCTTTTGAGTCTCTGTCAGCAAGGCTCTACCAACAACAAGAAATGACTTTAAAAACACATTTCTAGGAAGCTTCCTTTTTCCTCTCCATATCATTCCAAGTTCAACTGTTCGTCATTCTTTTCAACTGTTAAAAAAACATGTCACTGTTTTAAAACCTGTTCATTATTAGTTATTAACTATGTTCTTAATACATCAATAATAATTAGTAATCAGTTATAGCATATAAACTGAAAGGGCCACAGTGACCCGTTTTTTGCCAAATCGTGAACCCACATTCATCTACAACTGTTGCCAGATAGTGATCTTTCTTTGTCTTCTCCATAAGTCAGTATGAAGCCTATTGGCTTCATTACACATTTGTTAATACTTTTAACCATTTAATGAAATGATGATAATGTGGTGTGTACATTAACATGTCTAAATGTTACTTAATTCACACACTCAAGTCTTGTCTTATTATTAATAATATTTTCAGTAAGTTCTTTGACACTTTCAGTATTTGACAAAAGGGTGGTCACTGTCGTACTTCTTATCTCTATGTTACAAATGGTTATTGACGACATTTAAGGAGTTTACAACCTTAATACTAATTACAAACATTTATAGGTCTAGTCGGATTGTAAAGTTGTACCCGAAAGACTTTAAAAGTGCCATCAAAGCAGTATTGTAAGTTTACTGAACGTGACACTTCTCAAGATGTTACTAATAAAACCTTGGCCAAAAAATTTTAAAGGTTAAAGATTAAGGACATTCCATGTTTCTATTGAGTGAATAAGAAAGTTTAACACTGCAAAAAAGTAGTTAAACAGAAGAATAACAGCCATTTCCAGCTCCAATATCTCCTCTTCATTTGGAACATTTTTAAACTGTTTAAATTTGTGTGTGTGCCATTCCTTTCCAGATAAATTCCTGGATAATGTCAAATTATTTGAGGGCAACACAGTACTTTACACAAAAGCCTAGGTTTTACCTGGCAACAGCAAACACATTATGATGACGACGCCTGGTACAGTATGGTATCACATCTTAAGATTATTTTAAAAATAAGGACAAGGATTTCCTACATGTTAGAAAACCAAACACTAATCCAGAAGTGTCTGCAATTATTCAGTGTACTATCGTACGTTATTTTTTGTTTTACCTTCTGGACTGACAACAGATGTATTTGTGTAAGAAATCTATTCATTAAATACACTGCTCTTTGGATTCTGTTCTTTTTTCTGTTTGCTGTGTAAAAGTCTGCCCCAATGTTCAACATACCAAGCTTGGGGAAGACAATGAGGTACTCTGCATTGCACTGAGGACAGGCCACACGAGCCGTACTGTTGCCCCGCTGCTTTTCGTCTACCCAGCGTTGCAGGCAGGCCTGGTGCACCCACTTTGTGGAGCCACGGCACCTGCATGGCCGAACCCACTCTGCTGTGCGGTCGTCCTCATCTGTGGCAAAACACACCCAACAACTCCTGCAAAGCCAAAGGACAGAAAGGAAGGTGAGGTGACATTAAAAAAAAGAATAAATACAACTTTAAGTTAAAATATTTTCATAGTACAGCAGTTATAGCTCAGGCACTGATTACACAGATTTTGATTCAAATCTAGTTTTTCTCATTTAAAAAATTATGATGTTTTAAATTTGTTTAATGTAGTTTCTTCATAACAAGCATAAAACACTACTATTAGTACTGATGTCTTAGTAGGTAGCTAGGTAATTCCCAATTCCACCTGACGGTGGAACTAGAAGGTTTGAAATATATAGCTGTGGAATAAGACGCTGAATTAAGTTTTATATCAGAGTTGGGTGATAATATTTAATTGTTGAACACTAATAAAAGTGCATGATGCCCTAAATTTACCTAAAGTCCTCCTATCACTGCAAACTGGTGCAGAGCTATTTTAAGAGCATGGCTAGTAGTCTGGGAATTAGACACTTCTCTTTGTGTGTGTTCTGATGACGTATCCGGCTCTTCCTGTTCAATAGAGGAAGATTCAATCATTACACTGTGCAATGTGCACAGTCTGGTAAAGCTTGCACAAGGTGGCCTTCATGTACATGTTTATTTTGTGCATGAACATCATATCCTGGATGAACTGGTGGGACTTAAGCCTAATCTCAACATCACCCTCTAGCTGATGCATTTAAACACCAATTCAATACAGAATTAGAGTTGGAATTCCACTGGCAACGTGAATGAAACCTGTTTTCAGATAATCACGGTTATTCACACTAAACTGAGTCCTCTGTAGTGTGAGAAACAGTGAGAGAGAGAATGAGTGAGATTATGTGCCTGCCAGACCTGGATAAATCTTGATAACTGTATTCTTTACTCAGTGGATGGCTATGAAAGCCTGCGGTTGTATTGTCTGTGCTCAGCGGCACTGAAAAAGCGTGTAAGGTAATATCTGCTGGTTTCAGAGAATGGGAGGAGGGAGAGAGTGGAAAGTGCAGTTCTGCCTAAGCAGCAAAGCAAAGTTACTCTGAAAGAAGAAGAAAAAAAAGAGGTCAGATCAGGGCATAGTCTCAGGAGAGGCTGGGCAATGAAAATGGGAGTCACTGAGATCTACCTGCTTTTAAGGAAAGCGAGAGAGAGCAAGGGGTGAGATATAAATGTAGAGACAAAACAGTGGGGAAATAAAAACAAGAGTAGAGTTAGAGGAGAGGAGCACAGGAAAACAGCACAGACTTCTGAGTCGGTGACTAAGCACAAGTTAAATAAGGTAATTAGCTAAGCCTCACAGGGAAAATCTATGAGGTGAAAGACTAGGACAAGAAAAAAGCCCTACAGACTGGATTCGGTGAGGTCCAAAAACATACTCACACATTCAATTTCCTTTCTTCAGTCTCACACAAAAAGAGGTCATAGCATTAAGCAGATGTTTTAAAAAAATAATAGAATAAAAAAAAGCACATTGATTGTGAGAGCGAAACTGCAGGAAGCAGAGAACACAGTTACAGGGTAACAGCAGGTGGGTTATTTTTGAAAGTTTACTATCACTATATTTTAGAAGCTCATGGAAGTTTTCTATTGCAATCAGTTCTCTTCAACACTTGCCTTTCAAAGACTACAGAGCAAGGTTTCCAGTCTTGAAAGGTTTGAGGTTATCAGCTTGGTGACTTCTGTGCTGGAGCACTTTTGCTAAACTTGCCAATTAAAGAAACACCACGTTACATTTTTAACCTTAACATTACGGCTTCACAATCATTAGGACTGTCCCTGACTACGTAGGCAGCCGTTCAAACTTCTAAATCCACAGTTGAATCTATCTATTTACGTTATTCTGGTGGTGCATGAAAGAATTTGATCCATTCTGTCATCTCCACTTTTAACAGTGGAATATTGATAAAAATGCAGTTTGTGCCGCCATGGTCCACAGGGTGTTTGGAGGAGCTTGACTGGCTAAGATCCTCTAAAACACAAATGGAACTCTGCCAAGCCATAACTACCATGATGCTTTGCTCAGGAAGCATCCTGCACTACTTTCTCCTTTGCTTATTATGTTCTTATCAGAACATCAGCACACTGTTCATGAACTATTAACATATACTTGGATATGATAAATTACAAGAAGGTTCATGTGAAGGTTCAGAAAGCATCTCAATCACAGCTGTAATATCAGCTTTAAAAAACAAACAAACAAAACAAATGTTGTTCATGCGTACACATGTTTATTAGAATTAGAATTACTTTATTGGCCACTGTGTTTGCACACAGAGGAATTTGCTCCCTGCATTTAACACAACCTGTGCAGTGAAACACACATTTACACACACTAGTGAACACTAGGGGACAGTGAGCACAAATGCCTGGAGCAGGTGGGCAGCCCTAGCCGTGGTGTCCGGGAAGCAGCACTGCAAACTAAGATGACATGAATAAAAGCTTGTGACTGATGGAGCTGTAGAAATAAACCAGATGACCCCAAAAAAACCTTTCCAGATTGTCATTTTTTTCCAGCACCCAGTATGGGGTAAAAAAATTACTTTTATTTGTATTAGGTAAGCCAGAAAATTCTTGATAATGTGTTATTTTTTTTTACTTTTGTTTGATTATTTGAAAGTAAAACTGCTGAATTAAAATCTACATGTGGTGATTACATAATTTTTAACATGGCTTGTATGACAAAAGCTTAATCAGATTTCCAGGGTTTTCTCTGTATGTATGCTATGAGCACACAAGGAAAAAAAACTGTTGTGACCATAATACTAAACAGAAAAAGACACCATTTCAATCCATCATTGCCCTGTTTTGTGCCAGCGGCCTTATTTTTCACAGCTGTTTATTTTCATTCTGTCAGCCTGACATTTACATTCCTATTTCCTTAATTACACTGAACCTTGAGCATTTGGCATTTCACTAGCTGACTGAAACAATGATTAATCTCCATTCTGTACACAGTCTCAACCTAAACAGTAATTAGTGGAGTGTGGGAGAAGAATGCTCCATCCAAGTGAATGATTCATCATGATAACCAGCAAAATAGACTATTAGAATTTCTGTGCATATCAATTCACATAATTTAAACGAAGTGACCCTAGAGAAACACCTATTATATTTGTATTTGTTTCCTGATTTAGCATTTGGAAGCTTTAGCACCCGATTTGTAGAATACGCTTCTGAATTCCTGGTTATATTCAGAACAGGGAGCTTATTTAGGTTTAAATAATGTATTTCATAAAAAAAGAAATGCTTATCATTTAACAATAGGCTAAAATATCAAATACCATTTGAGGATAGATGATTGGGGGATATTGCAAATTCCTGTTCGGTGACTAAGTACACGGCCAAAAATTTCATTTACGTCCATATATAAGAGCAACAGGGAGGGGGCACTGTGGGAATTCACCAACTGCTTATGTCTCAGTCTGAAAACGAGTGGAGGAGTGAAACAAAAGCCCAGAGAGAGGGGAAAGAAGCTGTTAAAAGAGAGAGGAAACAGAAAAAATACATAGAGGGACCTTCACTCATCTACGCTCACAGGTATAAGCTTTATCCTCTAAATGTGTGTGTTTTGAGTCTCACTGGAAAATTGAATATTGCTCTCTCTGGAATTTTTTTAGCGTAAAAAACATCAGTCTGCACTTTTGGTCTATTCCAAGCTACAATGCACTGCGTAAACACTCAGAAAACCCTTCACTTGACATTGTGTTTACAGATGTAAATCACAGTGCAGCCAGACAGTACACCCCCCACACCCAGCACCTCCCCACGGTAATACTGTATAACCAAGTTAATATTTGAAACCTGTATGAAAAATATGAATATCCATCCCTAATAAATATGACAAGACTTTGATTAGTTGCACTAAGAATTAACATTTGAAAACCTGTTTAGAAACGCTGTTTAGAGTATCCAACGCCTATACAATACTGGAAATAATACAGCTATACTGGAATTCCTCAAAGTGGAACCTCCTTCCTCCTTGCGGTCTCCACCTATACATGGCTGCAGATTTATCAGCTCGCTAAAGGATTCTGGAAAAGAGTCTGATATGGCTCAGCCCAATCGCATAATACTACATTTATAATTAAAAGCTCAGGCACATCATAAATAATGCAGGACAAATCTCTGGTCTTCTGTCAGCACTGTCCATCCCAGTGTGCTGCTCTGGTGGGGGAACAGGAGGACAGTTGCTGCTCCCCACCTGACTCTGCCACTCTCTCAGGTGATTCTTTCCATCCTGTGGTCCTGAATAAAACATGACCAAGCTGCTCAAATGACTTAAGAGAGCCGTTTCTTCCTCTTATCACACCGTAACCATTAACCTCCAGTGCATACTGGACTAAAAGGCCATGAGGTGACCACTTGAGACAAAATACGATGTGTGTTGTCATCTAATGCTACTATTTTTATGGTCTAGACCAACGGATTCCAACAACTGGGTCACATACCGGTACCAGGAGTGGAGTTGTATGGTACTGCGCCTTTCTTTGTTTTCTGGGCTAATGCCAGCTTCTGCATAAAGGAGTAGCAGAGTACCTAAATGACTTTGCTCTATAATAATATTAATAATAAATAATATTAATATCTATTAACATAAATATCTATTAATAATATTTTTATTAGCATATTGTCAAAAGACTTCGTTACTGGAATTAAAACATTCAAAGTACACTCATTGTCAAAAAAAGGTGCACCCAGAAGAAAGTGTTGGATTGCAGGAAGAAAGGTTACCAGGAACAAGAAATTATTAAACAATTTAGACTGATAAGGCCAATATTTACTGAGCTAAATATACAGAAGTAATGTCTCTCAGTACAGCGTCAGGCTGCCATGTTTTCTAATGCATGGAATTGTAGAGGTTCCTAATGGTGTCCTGCCATTTTGGGTCCATCTCAGGCCTGTAAGGAAGACCAAACTGTATTGCACCGCACACCATGACATAAGTCCTTCTGGACATGTAACAAACTGTTCATCTTGGCACTGACACTGATTTGTTGGTCATCTCCACCAAGACAAAAGCAGGACTCATCACTGAAAATGACCTGCTGCCATTTTGATCAACTCCATGACAGTGTGGCACACCATTGTAGTCTTCAGTGATGTCAACGTGAAGCTAAGGGCTTTTGTGGTAACAGCCTTCAAGCATGTATCCCTGCATCATGCAGCCTTCTGCCAATGATGCTGTAAATAACAGGAATCATTGAGGGCATCACTTCTTGCTCAGTTTCCGCAATCCGGGCTGTTGGGTCACTCCGCACATGTCGGACAATCTGTCGGTTCTTCCGCTCTATGGTTCAAGTAGGTCTACCAAGCCCTTCATGAACTTTTCGCCAAGGTAATAGACAGAATCAAGGGTGTAGAATTAGCATGGATAGAAGTGACGTGTCCCCACCAATATCCAGTGTTGAATTATTGAATTGTCCCAACCAATAATGTGATCCCCTCAAAAAAAAAACATCAACACCCATCGGCCAACGTCTCATTAACCTAGAGGTGAAGAAAGGGTTAAATCACGTTCTCTACTCAAGTCCTACCTCCCTGTAACACACATGGCCAATGTGACTGTCTGTGCCTTTCCCTGCCATCACGTGAGAGTCTGTAGCTACGTTTGGTTGTTAGAAGTGCCAAAACTGGAAGGAAAACTTTCCAGTCACATGCAAGACTCAGGTGCAACGTGGGTGATAGATACATGGGTGTCAAAAGTGAGTGACGACGGCAACAAAAGAAGAAGGTGGAGCTATTTTTCAAAAAGAAAAGTGCAAGTCACAAAGTCAAGTTTCATGGGTCCACACCTATGTCGAGCAAATCTAGGCCCTTGGATAGAATCTTAAGCATGTGCAAAAGAATGACCTCGTATAGTCAGTCAGGTGCAGCAATTGCTTGCATCACATGCAGAGCAGAGTGGGAAACTTGAATCATTCACATGTCTTAATGTCAAACTAACCCACAAAGTTTCATTCCATTTGGTTGCTTCCTTGTGGAGTTAAAAATTATTTTTTGATGGGTGTAATTTGGCATTATTATTAATTTCAGTTTACTATGTTTTGCCTCCATCTTTAGGAAATAAAGAAAGAACAGAGCCCCTGAAAATGATTTTTCATCCTCTTATTTAAATACTGTTACAAAAACCCAGTTGCACAAAAAAATAAGAGGTCAAGACCATGTTTTTAAAATGAGAGAGCTCTATACATGGGGTAAAACTGCTCTTCTGCCAAAATGTGTTCAGTCTGATTTACGTGATAAAGCCATGTGCTCACAAAGTATTGTACTCACAAAAATGCCATGTTTCCATGCCACATATCCTAAATCTGTTGATTCTGTCAAAGAGCAACTGTAATAATTTCCATAATATAAATCCATAGCCTTTTCTGATTTGTTAAGTGGTTTATTTCTGTGAAATATGCCAAAAATGCACATGCATGTCCAATGTTTCACAAGCAAACTGCCTAAATCTGCAATGAAAATGATTATTTTGCACCAAGAACAAGAAAGCTTTATGACAGCTTCATGAATGGTTCTCAAGTTTTATAACCATGCCCTCCAGATATGGTATTGAAATAAATTTTTTCCCATGACAACAGTAAAATCTAACACCAACTCCAGGGTGTCTTACAATCCACAGCCATAAAAAGGTTGGGAACCCTTTAGATTCTTTCAGAACTTATGGTGAGTCAGAGTCAAAGCGCATTTTCCAATATACTTCCAGAGTAATGTTTTAACATTATGTCCTAAAGTTCCTTTACAAGGTTTGCTCTAATCAAGTCAATATAGATAGATGTTTAAACCCACTGGCAGTATACATGATGGGTGTAAATATTTGACTACTGCCTATATGACTGCGAACCTGAAATATTGATAAGATACCTCTCCATATCTGAACAAAAGGCCCAAATGGAAATAGATCAGCTGAAAATGAGCTGTAGAACCAACAGGGGAAAGTGGACAGACGTCTCCACGGGAGCAGAGCTGAGTGAGGAACAAAGGAAAGCTTCTCAATGTTCTCCGAGCCTCCCTTACTCCTGTTCCCGTAACCCTGCCTCCCTCATGACAGCCTCCAACATCAAAGAAACATAATCCTCCCTGAGAAACCCAAGCCCGGGCCTGGTGTTTCCTATTTGCCCTCCGACAGATAATGCACAAATAACAGGTAAGACGTATATGGAGTATAGGATGTTGCTGGGGTAGGATGTACACCAAAACAGAATGCACACATTATTTTACTGCTAAATGATGACAACGTAATATATTAACCATGTAAATCAAGTCAATGACTGTATCTGAGGAACTGCATTGACAGCAGAAGAGTCATGTCCTAATATGTCTCAAAGTGCAGGATAAGTCTGTTAAAGTGTGTGTTGTGGTAAAGATGATCTCTTATAACTTGCTACACTACAGATGGCCCCAGGACAACACTACATCTAAGGCTGGGTGACATGGCCAATATTTATATCATGATAGATTTCTTAATTTCAGGCAATACAATATTCCGATATCGATATGAACAACACAAAAGCCACAGAAAAGCTGATCTGTGTATGGGCATTACTGAGCATATTGTTATCCACCTCAAAAAACAAGATATAATTGAAAATGAGCATAATTCAATAAGTCAATACTTTGGCACATTTCTCTTATATTAAAGACTTAATCCAGAGCTTCACTGTTCAATAACTGTGTCAGTAATTGTAACTTAAATGACTTTGGAAACATTTCTTGTGATGTTCACCAGTAAATCATGGATGAGCAACTATATTTCAGGTTATTTTCACCTTAAATTACAGTCTGAAATATATAAACCAAGATCAGAAGTCAACAGGATCAACAAATAACCTTTTACACATCTATGAGCTCAGTATCACAGCTTTTACCAATTTCAGATCAGAAACAAAACAAAACAAAATGCATCTTCTGCATTTAACCCATCTGTGGTAGTGAACACACACACACAGAGCGGTGAGCAGCCATCCCCAGCACCCAGGGAGCAGTTGTGGGTTTGGTGTTTTGCTAAAGGGCACCTCAGTTGTGGATTGAAGGAGGAGGACAGTGAAGTTCCTTCACACCAATTTTCCTGCTGGTAATAGGAATCGAACAAGCAACCTATCAGTCCTAAGTCCTCTTTTCTCACAATTAGGCCACAGCTGCCCACAAATCAAAAACTTCTTTAATATAGTTCTATAAAAATTATATCTGTCACAACATAATTATAATAAAGCTGTTAATAGGAGAAATGAAAAGGAAATTAAACAATGCCCTTCTCTATTTAAAGCAAAATATTTATAAAATTATAAAAAATAAATCAGGGTTGCACCAATATGGAAACAGAAAACAAATAATAGAATAAATAACTGAATATTGGTTTGAAATTCTGGCCAAAACTGAGCATTTTTCCAGGGTCAATGTTTTTGGAAAATATCTGCCATAGCTAATATGATTCAAATTAGGGTTGAAACAAGAGATTCTTTTTATAATCGATTAATCAATCAATTAATCATTTTTTTAATTAACTGATGTGTTGGTTTATTATATATAAAAAGACAATACTTTAAAAAAATTGTTGCAGTATTTCAAATATTTACAAATATTTTGACAATTATGAAGGGAGAACTGCAGGATGATGCGGGTTATCGTCACATGTTCTAGGCGAAGGCTGGTTCTCTTTTTAAAAACTGCATTGCCTGATGTAAAGAAGAGGTTCTCAGATAATGTTAAGATACCTAGTACATAGGTAGGATCTAGCTATACACATCTCGAGTCAAATTCGAGTCAACTCCCCATAATGTTAATTTGGGAGACAAGCACATCAACATTATACGAGAGAAATCAGATCACATTTACCTAGAGGGCATAAGAGAGAGAAATACACAAGTCTAAGGTTCACTCAGATCCAGTTTCTTTATGCAGTGTGAACCCATTTTGTCCCTGGAGCCTCTTTCTTCTTGGGTTCTTTGAAACACGTAAACCAAACCAAGGTCCTTTCCTCTATTTGATCATCTTTTGTGATTAATACAAGCGCTGAAACACATTGTATAATATTATGTAAACTCACCAACTGTGGCCATCTTTATTGTTTAGTGTTAGCCCTCAGCTTTTAAAGCAGCAGCTCGTTTGAAATTTGAGAAAGAAGCATTAGGAGTACAAACAGATTGTTGACTTTTGGCACTACTCTGCTGTTTCCCTCACTGCTTGAAGATAAGTCATTGTAAAAAATACATATTTAGTCGATTTTAATATTTAGAAGGGGCAGTGCCCATCTTGGCCACTGAAATGTAAAGTAAAATTATTACTACCCACATGCTGTCTGTTTATATATTGCACTTTTGGATTTCCAAGACAAAACAGCTACACACGAATAGGAGTTCCAATGCGGATGATAACTGGATAGAATATAATCTTGTTATTTGTTATTAGTAGAATAACAATAGACCAACAAATTAAAGATGAAATTTGTTGCAAACTATTTTTATAATAGATTATCAATTTTTCAATTAGCTGTGGCAACCCTAATAAAAAAAAAATTTTTTAAACATTATTATTAATAATAATAAATGGTAATGAACAGTAAATAAAATAATATAATAATGAATCAAGATATAATAATTGAGATAGGAAATCTGTCCTGAATCTGAAGGTGTGTGTTGAACGTATTTATTTTGCATCTACAAAGAAAACTGTTATATCTTTAACACCATACTCTATGCTGACTATTGGTTTTTCACAGATATATATCCATTGTGGTGAGATGTGAAAAACATATCCTCTTAAATGATGTACCTCTTTGTGTGTGTGTGTGTCTGCAAATAGTAGGGCTTGGTCCAACTGCATAACACGACCACTTCTATTGTGACACTATAGCTCATTACTATCAACACACAGAGGGAAGCAACCTCACTGTGACATTCAAAATTAAGGTCCGAGACCTCTTCATTACCATTAACATTTCAGTATCTGCAGGATATGACCCTAAGGGTCTATTAGATTCTATCTGGAGGTCAGAAAAATGATCCTGCTCCCTTTTCTCTTTAGCTGACTGCAGCCAAGTTACACTACACAAGTACAGAGATGCTACACCACTGAATGGTCTGAGGAACTGATAACCCTCAAGCTTAAGAGTCAGGCTCAATATCTATTACAGTTTACATCTAGACCATTAAATGGATTTACCCACAGAGCTAAAGTTAACTAAATTAGTAAACAAACTGGAAAGTGCTTCGTTGCTCTCTCTATCAGCCCTCTTCCAAAACATTATAGTGTCAGAAAATATTCAAGATATTTATAAAGCCTCCTCTACAGAGGATCCTTGAAGAAATCTTTCAAATATTTGCAAACTAGCAATTATTAATCATTCTGTTTTATGGATTTCTGCATGTACAACTCTGAATCCTTTATTTTCAGGGTGAAAACATTTACTTTAAATTATCTGAATGTTTAATCATGAGATTAAACGCAGACAAAATCATAAACAAACATTTAACCACAGAGCACACACAGGAGCCAACAGCTGGCGTGCGCTCCATTTTTACATGTTCAGACAATAAAAACCATTACTAAAACGGTCATTTCTTATTGCTATACAAGTCTAGAGCTAGGTTTTAACAAGGGATTTAAATCTTCTCACAAAGGCCTCTTTCACCAAGTCTGAGTCACGTGACTGTGGGAACCTGGAGGTTCTTCAATAAGGTAGAGCTCCATGATTCTGAAGTTTCTAGTTAATTTAGCATTAAAGAATCTAAACACTCAACGGCTTCCAAGGCCTGCTGCTGTAAAAGGGTTTCACATTTTATTGGTTTTATTTTCCAAACTCTTCTGTGTGAAGTGCTCAACATTGCAGAATCTCTCAAACAAACATAATTAAATCTAAATATGCTCTACATTTCTTCTGTTGTCAAATGTCATGTTAATGATGACTATTGCTATATGGAAACAAACTATTAGGACATATATATGCTGGATTCCTGAGTCACCATACTGCTGGTGTTTACGCACATTACAAGACAATCATTATATTCCTCTTGACAAATGGCTAAAGATTACATACACTTGCCCCATTCACTGAGGATGGGATTCTTATGGGAGTAAATCTGCTCTCTCATATTGGATCGCAGAGCTTGTTTGTGTTCCTTGAGAGGTCCCATTTCATTTAATGCTTAGACTTCTGTATATCTGTCTGTAATGCATCCTAAAATTCCAAACCAGCAGCAAGAAATCTGTCAGACAACAATAGTAACATGTATAAACTAGATCTGCATACTTGCTAGAAGCCTCCATTAACTTCCAACAAAAATGCACCAGTTTGGCTAAATAAAGAAAGGTGTGTTAATAAACGCACATGTGGTTATGTCATAAGACTCTCTATAGGTCACGTTTAATCTACAAATACATAAAACCAGAAGGAATAAAAATTACAAGGGTTAGAAACTGTAAACAACATATTGCTATATTACACAAACCTTCAACAAACAGGGCTGGACAATAATTAAATATCAATATATAATCACAATATAAAATGTTTCAATAATAATTTTATAATTTTTTAAACACATTCAATATTTCAAAATTACTTACAGAATCAAGCACTCAAATAAAATTGTTTGTTCTTGAAAGTTTTTCAGTGGATTTTATACGGTTCGATACCAAAATCAACCAAAACTAAGAAATATACTGTAATATAAATATTGGCCATGTTGTCCAGCCCTATATACAAATAAGCTTTAAATTGTTTTTGTGTTACAACTGTTATTCAAAATTCAGACATGCTCCTGCTCTTCTGTACTTTTATGGAAACTGTTGCTTTTCGATTATTGATTTATTTTTAAATTTGAATACACTACATTCATGAATCCCAACATCCAAATCATCAAACCTTTAAACCTTCTAAACCAAAACATGCACGTATACTGCATACGATATTATCCCCAAGAACTGAGCAAATCAGTGCAAATGCATTAGCAGCGCTTTTTCCTTGATGGATGCAAGAATGTTTGATATTTGAATTGCAATTACATGTCAAAAAACATTTTAAATTATTTGAACGTCTAACAGTAATATAAAACTGCACAATTGCAAGGCTAACCCTGCTACATTCAATTTATTACACCTTAAGAATGTGTTTTCATTACACCTTTCAAAAAGAATAATAAAGCGAATAAAATGTAAATAAGAGACACTACAAACAGGAGAATTCCTTATCATTGCTGTGGCATTTTTTCCCTTACAACCACTTGAAAGTTTTCACTCACTTGAAAAGAACCTGAAGAAGAAAGGCTGTACATGTGCATACAAATCCTCAGGGAAGCCTGAGTAAAGCCTGATGAAAGTAAAGTGATTTGACTGTTCAAGCTCTTTACTAGAACTGGCTGGTTTCTCTGGGGTGCTTTTTTTGGCAAGAAAATAGGCTGGTTCAATAATACCTTTCAAATCTTGATTTCATGTTGCTTTTGTTGGTAAGCTAGCTAAATGCAACACATTTAATTAAATGCCATAATGGTTACTTCAGAGTGACATTGCAAAGGACAAGGTCAGATTCATTCCCTTTTAGCCCAGTGGAGACTACTTCACAAAACAATATTTCCTCATTAACTAAATATAATAATTTGAAAATACACTGAACTAAAACAAACTGAAGATTTAAACACTTTCAGTGTTTATGAAATAATCACCCCTGGTCTATTTCTGATTTTGGACCCAACAAGACTTTTTCATTGTTCTATTTCTAACCATTTTCAGAAGACATTACTTTGGGCATTTTTAGTCCTATTAAATCAGACTCTGGTTTGTTTTCAAACCAATTCATTTGGGCAGATGTGAATACAGTAATTGGACTAAAACAACCACACAGAGGCCATTGGGGCAAGAACTTCATCTAACATGGCTTCATCAGTATCCATCCATAGACAAGCACCCTGCAGGTATACAGATAGTGTAAAAAGACATTTAACATTTTGTTTACGTTACATTTGTGGTACATGCCTTTGGTTTTATATGTTGAAGTGTAGCGTGTCACTGTAAATTCTCAATATTAGCTCCTTTCCTCAGCTCAGTTTTCTGAGGCAGCATTTTATCAAAATGTTTGTAACAGTACATTTTTAAAACGTGCTTTCAAAGTTAATTTGGCGTTCGGCAGGTGCACTAGCCCAGAACACAGGACCTTCTTCCTCTATTTAATTTTCTCGTTCCCACCCCCGACTGGTCTCACCAATAAGCAGAGAGACCATTCTCACATGGTTTGTTGTGAAACATTTTGGTGTGCTTGGATTTTTTTGTGTGAAGAAAAACACACACAAACCAAAGAGAAAATGCTTCAATTTTCAAACTTGTTAATTGATTTGGACCAGGTAAAACAAATTACACAGGTGAAAACAACCTTTAATATTTATTTGAATTTATAGCTACATTTATTTGAGTTTACAACTGAATTTAAAGTTAAGAAAGGTGGTATAATTCAGTCATCATTGTCTAACTGCTTATCCAGTTCAGGGTCGCGGTGGGTCAGGAGCCTACCCGGAATCACTGGGCACAAGGCAGGAACACACACACGAGAGGGGGCACCAGTCCTTCGCAGGGTGACACACACATTCACTCTTACACTTCACTTTCAGTCACCAATCCATCTACCAAGGTGTGTTTTTTTGGACGGTGGGAGGAAACCCGACGTGGACACAGGGAGAACACACCAAACTCCTCATAGACAGTCTTCCGGAGCGGGACTCAAACCCCCAACCCCAGAACCTTGGAGCGGTGCGACTGCGACACTACCTGCTGCGCGTGGTATTATAATTCATTTTTTAAATTTGTATTAAATTTAAAATCCAGAGAATGGCTATGGGGACATGTACAGATAAAACTATAAAAATAATTTAAAAATCTGTGAAAAACAAGCAGTGATGTTCAAATGGCATTCTTCATTAGGTTGCATTTTCAGCAGTAACATTCAGAAAATGATTTAGATGGCATCAGGTCAATTTTGGCTGGAAAAAACAATGAGAATTTTACTGTTTAAACCTTTTACAAATAATATTTAAAGCTAGCAATATCAATAAAACCTAATAGATTAAGCATAAATGCTGAATTCATCTATAGGGTCCAAGCTTTCAAGAAATTGATCATTTAATGTAATGATTATCTAATGTAGACTGAGAAAAGAGTAACAGGGACTAGGTTAGCATTAAAATGTCACCGACGACTGTAGACTGGCTCCTTGTGTTTTGAAAGTGAAAGACTGCATTGCAGAGGAAGACAGCTGGGGGTGGTAGGCAGACCTTGATAAGAGCTACTCTCTGGTTTGTGCATGACTCAGAGAGTCTCACTATAACCTCTCACCAGTTGCCTATGACATACAGTCCCACAGTGCTATCTGTTTCTGCAACTCTGTGTTACGGTTCAGCAATGCAGTTCTAGTAATATGGCCCGACCTTCACTGAAGTATGATGTCTCCACATTTACATTATTCTCAATTTTTTTATTATATACCCATGAGCCACTAACAATCATTAAGAACAACCATAACAGGGCAGTGAAATTATTCTTCCCTTCAGTGCCAACCACAATTAACTTAAACTTTCAGTTATGGTTTCTTTCACAGTCAGAAGACTCAAACGCCCACTGGCACAAACAATAGACCACAGCTGACTTTCTATTTGTTTAATTAGCAAATCAAACACGATTGACTCCTGCTTTCAAAGAGAACAACAAACTTGCCTGCTCATGCTTTCTGACCAGTCACCAGGCCAGGCAAGTTATCTGGTTTATTTTACAGCACGGGCACATAAGCATAGGGCTTCTGGCAAACACCACACACAGTGGGGAAAAAATCATGGACAACAGCCGTGCCCCACAATAAAAAAATAAATAAATAAATTTAAAAAAAAACTCCTAAATTAAGCTGACTGTGGTTGGGAAAGAAAGTGTCCTTACCCTCTTTAAGAATATTTGTTTACCTAAACTTAATTAAAACCAGAGCAGTAATAAACCCCAATAAGCCAAAACATTATGCCCACCTCCTTGCTTCTACACTCACTGTATTCTCTCAGCACGTTGTAGTTATACAATTACAGAGTGTAATTCTGAAAGGGGGCCAACAAAGTATGCAGAGCAACAGATTGACTTCAGCCTGTAATTACTGTATGGCCAGTGAAGCTGAGAGAATGGACAGTGAGTGTAGTAACAAGGAGGTGGTCATGTTATTGCTGATCACTGTACATGCTGTAGCAATCTTTGTCAAACTTAATTTCAAGGTCATTATTAAGTTGAACAAGTAGGTCTCTTCCACTGCAGGGCTGAAAGGTTCTTAAGGTTAAGGCCATTCTGTGCCAATGCAGACACGCTGGGGTTCGGTCTTCTACTGCTAACTTCAGAGCAGGCAGTGCATGTTCTTGTAATAATTATGCGAGTTAGCATGCAAAATAAATGGAGACCTATTTAACTATATAAAAAAAAAATACTGGTTTGCACAATATCCTCACCAAAAGGCCAGTCAGCAAAAGAGCCAATCCGCAGATCCCCATGTCATTTAAAGCCCCTGGAATACCATTTTGAAATAGTGTTTTTTTTTTTGTATAATGCTAAAATTGGGTGTTATGTGAAACATTCAGCAATTTATTTATTCAATTATATATATATGATAAATCTCTCCTCAAAAATGACCAGTACTGCTCTCCTCTCAATGTAGAATGGGAAGTCCTAAAAGTAGGTAATGCTTATGTCAACATTACCCTGACCAATCAGAAGGCTCCCATAGCCACGCCTCCTTTTTGAGTCAAAGAGCCTGGTGAGCTAAAGCTTAGGCGCCAATAGTAAACGAACTAGCAAACCAAGCTATGGGGAGGGAATGAAAGACAAACAGAAAAAACAGATCACAAAACAATACAGAAGCCTGAATGAATTAAGTCTGAGTACAGCAGAGATAGCAGCAACACTCCGTCTGCGTGTTTAACAGCGTATCAGTGGAGATATCAGCCACATTTGGCCGGCACGCAGAGCAGAGTAACAGCGGGGAAGGCAGACCCACTCTGTCAGCAGTACAGCAGAGATAGCGGCCACGTTGGGCCGGCATTTACAGCAAAGCAGCAGCGGGGATAAAAGCTAAACACGGTCGGCAGTACAGAGTACTTGTTGGAGTAGCAGCAGTAGAAAGCACCAATTTGGAGACACTCTAAAAGGTATCCAGTTCATACAATTATGTTAACATATATATAATAATAATAAATAAACCACATAATCACACCAAAGACACATTAAAGACAAAAGGCGGAAAAGATGACAAGATTCCTAAAACAACCTTATTCTTTCTAGGGCCAAAGGCAACCAGATTATTGGCAAAAATGTTGAAAAAACAAGTTGATAAGACAATTCATAAGATAAGAGATATAATTACATGAAATAACTTATGACCCTAAAGAAATAGAAACTAATTGTGTGAAATATTATGGGAGTTTGTATAGCCTACCACCCTCAGCAGACCTTGACCAACTGAAAGCATTTATTGAGACACTGGACATAGCAGCAATTGGGGAAAAACAAAAATGATCTTTTAACTTCATCCATGGGTAGACTGAAAACAAATAAATCACCTGTTAGTAATGGTCTACCATCTGAGTGGTATAAAGCATTTAGTAATAAACTTATACCTTTACTGGAGTCAGCATTTTACTACAAAAGTGAGCATAGCAAATTACCACCATCCTGGAATGAAGCTATTATATCAGTAATTCCCAAAGGCAATAACAGTGAAACCTGCTCAGCTTACAAACCTATATCCGTACTTAATATAGAATGTAAATTATATACATTGACTGCTGCAAAAAGATATGAACAGTTTATGAACGACTTTATAGATGAAGACCAGACATGCTTAATTAAGACATGCTTTACACATTATAGAATATGTAAAAAATAAATAACATTAGTGCAGCTTTAATAAGCCTTGACGCTGAAAAGGCGTTTGATAACGCTACTTTGGCATTTTTATACCAGGTACTTTAGAAATTTGGACTGAATGAGAAGGCTGTTAATTGTATTAAAACACTTCATCAAAAGCCAACAAGCAAGGATACAAATAAATGGTAGTGTGACTGAATTTATACAATTAGAATGGTCTAGTAGGTAGGGCTGAGGTAGATTATTATGAGAGAAGTAAAGCCCAGACTAAATTTAGAAGAAGAAGAAAAAAATAATAATTTGGTTCATAATAGATGTTTATAATTAAAAAAATATATAATATTAATATAATAAAGAATAATATCTGCACTATATCAGCAGCTAATGGAAAAAAATATATACATTATGTTAAACAATTAATATTTCTGAAGAAGAATCTTTGTTTATGTGAAGAACACAATCCACTACATCATCACATATGTGATAATAAGTTTTGTCACTTCCAAAATTAGTAGTAAATTTATGTCAATTCCCAAACCATGTTGGAGAAAATGTGGAGAAGAAAATGTTAACCATTTAGTTTTGGTCAAAAATCTGGGTCATGATATACCTAGGTCTTGTACAGTGATGTTCTTGGGGAATTTCTCAGCCAGTATTGTGTTAAGATCAGGCAGACGTGTTTAAAATTTTCTTAATAGCTTTTAATAAAGCCATCACAAGAAGATGATTCAAACAAGACCCTTCAACCAGTGAAGAATGGTTGAAGATAGTGAGTGTAATGTATGACATGGAACAGTTTACACATTCGAATGCAAGAGGAACAATGTCAAGAGAAATGGACGAAATGGACATTGTTTATGTATCAACGACAAGATGAAGACTGATATGTTGATGTTTCAGGAAAAAATTGCAGTACCAGTGTTGCCCAGACACTAAATGTTGCCCCCTTCCCCCACCATTTTTTCCCTCCTGCCCTCCTCTCCCTCTATCTATTTTATATATTTTAATATATAAAATAAAAATGAAAGACAAAAATGATGTCCGTAGGTTCTTACATGAACAGCTGTATAATGCCAGTTCAACACGCCCGTGCCATTTTATTGTGTTATGTTATCTTGTGCAAAATGACAACCACAGTTCATAGTAAAAACCCAGAGACTGCGTGTTGTCATGGTAACATAATCAGCGTTCTGTTCTCCAGTGATGGAGAGCAGTGAGTCACGCACGGTCATTAGTATTTGACCATGGACAAGATTGTTTCATGGCTTATGAATATTGAAGAAATTCATTCAAAAGATTCATCTTTTAGATACTAGATCTGAAAAAGTGTAGAAAGTGCACTGCCTAGTGCTCCACTTAAGGACACATTGTGGTGAAACCTTTAGGTGCCAAGTTTTATCCCTCCCCTGTGGAATCAAGAAAGACTGTAACCCAGATGACCTTGTAACTTTAATGAATTAAGCTGCTTTGCCATTAACCAGGTAACATTTAAGCATTGCCAAATGAGTGAAGTATTAGGCCATGTCTGCACCTTAAAAGGTTGAACAAATCCATAATGATATTTTGACAAATCTGTTTAGTTTATATGTGACAACAAGGTTAAAATTGCCTCTAAAATTATCTATAAAGTGAACTGACATAATACAAAACTGTAATTTCAATAATGAAAAGCAGGGACAACACCCAGATTTTTAAATGTTTTAGGAAACACTACAAAGTTTTATTAATGTTTTTTAAAGCTCTAAATGCCATGACTCCATCCTATATCTGGGATGTGCTTTGTCTCTATGACTGCCAGATACATACCATCACCTCTGCTATTCTTCACTGTTCACTACAGTGAACTTCACTACAGTCCAGACCTAAAGGCAACATTAATGATTATGGGGAAACACTGTTCTCTCATTTGTTTACATTCAGAAGCTCAGTGTCTTTTAAGGTGCACGTTTGAGGAAAAATAACAACTGTTGTTTGTATGTGGCTGGCGTTTAACTTGTCTGTAACTTTTTATTTACTCTTTGAATTACCATAGAAACTAATTTGTAATTCGAGTTGTTTTGTTTTGTAGCACTTTCACAAACAGTTAGCGGATTGTTGTCAGTTAAACCTTAAGTAATCTAAAACAGTAAAAATATGTCAATATAACTCTCTTATGGAGCAGGATTAGAGCAATATCATCATCTCTTTTCAATATTTGGAGGTCTATCCTCTGTCTAAACCCCTACAGATGCCGTTTCTCTTGTGTGAGCAGAGAGAGAAAGCCTGAGCATATTGGACAGAGACCCTTTGTTTTTCTGACATTTCAGACCTGTTTCCAGTGTGCTGACAGACTGGAGAGTTAGCAAACGGTGCAGAATCTTCTTTTAGGGCTTTGTGCGAAACCTTGTTTATTTTTATTTACAAAGAAAAAAGAGCCAGGTATATCTAGAAGAGTTCTAAAATGGCACTAAGGTGAGATTTTAAGCGTAAGTCACAAAGACAGAAACTCAAAATTCAAAGACTATGCTACTTTGGTTTTTGCAATGTACCTTTTTTTTAATGACATAATGGTTGCTTCAGCTTCACTGCAAGATGCCACTGATGTGTGAAGCCATCGTCTGCCGCTCTGTCTACTTCAGTGCTAGTGAGACCATGACAGTAAGATGACCCAATAAGAATCAGATCTGAAATCGAACTGTCATCCATTAAATACAAGTATATGTTGCTGCCAGACTAAGACAGAATTTTTGTGTAAATCCATGTCAGGTCAGGTAACAGAAGAGTACATGACCACAGTAACATTGGATGGGGTAAGGTATGGAGAGCATACAAGCCTCCATATAGCACAAGTACTCCATGCCAACATATAGACTATGGCATGTTCACACAGATTTAATGCCACATTTAAAAAGTGCCTTAAAAAACACCTGGTGATATTTATTCCAATATCACAAAATACACTGTCAATAAAAGGAACTAAACGTTTTTTTAAATGAAACAATCAGTCTGTTATAGCTTTTAAAGTGTTTTCTACAATGTTTTATAATAAACAGATTATATCATATGCACATTCCAAGTCTGATTTATACTTGTCTGGATTTCATTATTCAAATGATTCTGTATCTAAATATAAAAATATTTGAATGGGAAAATTGATAATGAGCTGTGATCATAATTATGGGACAGTTTCTAACCAAATTTGGCCCTACTACTAATATATTTAATTACTTGACAGACCCTGTTTATCTGAAAACATTAATTATATTTTGGAAGATGGCAAAGAGCTCCAAAGTCTATGAAACGCTGCAAAACTAATACTGATCCTTAATGAAACTTATATATTCAAATCTGCAAATAATGCTGATCATCCACAGAAGATAAGAGGCTCTCCATAAGAAATTGGCTTAAAACTGCTGTTGA
This sequence comes from Hoplias malabaricus, assembly GCF_029633855.1. Classification (NCBI taxonomy): domain Eukaryota; kingdom Metazoa; phylum Chordata; class Actinopteri; order Characiformes; family Erythrinidae; genus Hoplias; species Hoplias malabaricus. Next base: position 34,392,061 of record NC_089807.1, on the reverse strand, counting down.
AACTGCTCACCAAGTCTGCGCTGAACTGGCAAGATTATGGCTAGGCATACAGTGTCTCACTGTCTGAGAGAATTCAGACACAGCCCAGTCTGCATTAACTAAGCCTCTCATCAGCAGAAAGAATTAAAATCGTAGACTAACCTTTACTTAGGAGCATAATGTGAGGGCGTAGGAGATTTGGTTCAAAGACAATCTTTACTAAATGAGAGCAAGTTTAATTTGATTTGAAGGGTATTATGTTCACCTTTTAACTGGGCAAAGCCCTAACCCAAAGTGAGAGAAGATGTTAGTAGAATATGAAGGAGGACGCCTCATAGTTTAAGAGATGTTTTTGTCAGGAAGTTTTGGGCCTCAATGCTACACAGTAAGGTGCAATGTTTATGAGAACACCCTTCTGCTAAACGTGGGTCCTTTCCTGAAAACATCTCCCAATCAGCCAGCAATGTGCATGCCAAGTAACGCCTCTCGTCACACTGCAAAACAGGTAAAGCATTCCTTGATGTTGTTATTGTTGAAATGATTCAACGGCCAGCCCAGAGTCCTGATCTGAACTTGATCAAATATCTCTGTGAGATCACTGGCAATGAAATGACTGGAATGTGAGCGGAACAAAAGCAGACCAGAGCAGTGTGGAAAAACTGGTGGTTGCTGCAAATTTTTTCAAAAGGTTATTTTTTACTGATGATCTGTCTCTCATGTTCACCACAGCTGTTTTTCAGATATCACAGGTCTCTTTTGGTTATAATGTTTAATCGTGAAAAACACTTAAAATCCTGCTGGGATAAATTTAAACTCAGCTAAGCAGTGACTTAAAGATTAGTTGTATTCTCTTATTTAGAATGACCTGTGGCAATATTACAGCAACTTGGTAGTTCAGGTTGAGTATTGTTTGTGTCTCATGTCCAGTCACCATCCCTAACATACATCCAAACAAGGTTATTTTCCACGTACAGATCCACAAGACGCACATTTGAGATTTGAGGTGTTCACATCAGGGCATCTGTGAGCTTCTCTGCTACATGTGCTTACCCATGATTCCCTGGAATTTACATGGATTTTTGCAAAGCAACAGCCAACTTTAAATGGTAGAATGACTATTACAAGTTACATGAGGATACTCCATTGACTGTAAGTTTGGAATTTCATTCTTAACTATGCGTTGTGATCAGCATCTTTTTTATATTAATGGCATATTTTTCTACCCAAAAACTGATATATATAATTGTATTTCAATTATTTTGTTTCTATAACTTTAAATAAAATGGGTTTAATTTAGCAGGTTAGTTAATTAAAGCAGCAGGTTTACTTTAGCAACACTTACTACTCCTAGCATTACATTAACTGGAAGCTAGCAATGTATTTAGCATTTTAATTGTAGTAGCTAATCATTTAATTTATAATTAAACCCTTTAAGCAGTATTTTAATTAAAGCAGCACCCTAAAGGCGGTCTAGGAGCAGTGGGTGTGCTTCATTCACTACTAGCTGACTGTAAGTTAGCCACTGTGCGCAGCTAAAGTTAGCAAGAGTAGCCTTAGCCCGTTTGTTCAGATGTAACATTAGTACAGCCACCCTACCTGTCTAAAATCTGCTGCATCACCACGGCGCTCTCGTCCGCCATGTCGTGTTCCGTGCCCAGGCGTCCAAATGCACAAATTAGTCGCTGATCAATTAATGGAGCGATACAGACGCGTTAAGGCCTTCAACGAGGACAAGAAGAAACAGAACCAGCTCTCACTAAGCGCTTAACCCGCAATCTCCTTACAGCAGTAACGGCGCATAAAAACTTGCTCCACTATAAACACGCCTCGCCGACTGGACCTCTGCTCTTCATATCTACAAATTTATTCGTTATAAATAGTTTCGAGTCGTGACCGCTTGACTCCATTTACTGCTCTTTGACAGCGAGGCAACGCGGAGACGCACTGCGTCACCAATAACACCGCTGAGAATTCTGGGACATGTAGTCTCAGCCCACTGCCTCTGCTTCCTAGCCAAAATAATATCAAATTTATGTTCTAACTCCGGCAGGCGCTCCCAACCGAGAGACATCGAGCCTCTTTTAGGAAGCGAGGAAAGTAATATGAAGATACACATATGGCTGCAAAACACTTCATACTGCGGTAAGACGCTTGACATATGTTAATGCTTAAAAAGCAAAATAATGTGAAGTAGGCTGGGTAATGAGAGAAATGCTTTGCAAGTGGATCATGTATTGTTGTGTTACCATTTTAGAAAATATTTAAATTATATTTAATAAAAATCATGAGTCATGGTTGAGTTTAAAGCCAATTGTGAGGACATTTTTCACATTGTAATATATATTCGCCTAATTTACGCTACGACTCATTGCTCTTTGGACTGTCATCTCTGATGTATTCTTGATTATATGCTTCAGGTCGTGTACGGGGGAAAAACAAGGGAGCGGAGGAACAACGCAGATTAATTGTATATTTAAATGGACATGTCATTCCATGTCGCCATAACGCTTCAGAATGGCGGTGTTCTAGATCACGTCGTGGACGGCGAGGCTTAAGCGTAGTTCTGAATCAGTCGCTCCTTGTTCTTGTTTCTTTTTTTCCTTTAGAATAAACTACTCGGGTTCTGTGTCGCGCTGGAAGTTGCCACGTAAAAAAACTACATTTCCCGTAAGCCCCCTCTACATCATCCATGCGCCGCAGTCAATCAGCTGTTGAGGCAACTGCTGACTCTTACCTCGGTAATAGAAGGGGAGCTCGATCATTTGTCATATCAATACCGAGACGAAGCAAACTGAGGGGAAAAAGAGCTATTATTTTACAGAATCCCCCAAAGGTGAACGATCAGGTAACGTCTATTTTATGTAGTGTTTGTTGTGGCTTAGTATGTTGTATATATGGCCATGTCCGTGCAGTGGAGGATTAGTGTGTGTGTGTGTGTGTAGGGGGGTGCATGATTTCCACATTCTCATTGCCCCCTTACATAGGTGTATGTGTTTTAGAAATATATCGTTTTCTAGAAGCTTTGACGCATAGGCTGAGGCACTTTTCTGGGACAGAGAATGTGAGGATAGCTTTAACAGATTGCCCCAGTGTATTGATCATTTTGTTGACCTTGAATAGACAGTTGTAATGCAGCAACGTGGAACAAACGAGGATTAACTGCGTCTGAATGCTCTATGGATATCTAGGTTTTTTTCCAACCCTGAAACACTGACACAAATGGTTTCGTGTGCCTTGGATGTGTGCTGGGCTATATTAAGCACGATGAGTTTGCAAGGGAGTGTTCACTCAACTGCAGCCTGCATCTCTTGGGCTATTTAAGCTCAAATTTTGTCGCATAGCGCACTTGCTCTGAAGGACACCTACCATTGCTTCTCTGGTTTTATTTCTGTAGTTGAATTCATTTCACTGACAGGGATCAGGCGAGTTTGTGGGCTTTTATTTGTTTGTGAATACTTCTTCATATTTGCTCTAGCCTACAAGCTTTTGCTGCAGTGACGTTTGTGATTGTTGGAGCTCTCTGGAGTTTTACAACATGACCAGTATGACCAGTTTTAAAAAAGTAGGCTTTATAGTCTATAAGCTGTTAATAGATCTATTTCTAGACTTCAGCATTTTCTTTGCAACTTGAATGTCATGCAGGCCTTCAGAGTGAAAGTGCATCGGCAAAATCAGCGTCGTATGTCTGATCATGAAAGATAATAAAGCATGAAGAATGTCTGAACCATTGCAAAGGGATTCTATGAATAGAAATGGACGTAAATACGGTCTAAGTGCGGATGTGTTTATGGCTGTACGAGCTGAAAACAATGTAGTGGTTTTCCGCTTTTAGGAAATAAGGGCAGATCATTGTGTGAAATATGTGCTACAATATGAAACTATAACTGTAATGAAAGGGTTATTAAATGTGGATTTACTGAGAAGAGGTCAGTTGGATGGGGGTGCTGTTTGTCAGCCTGTGCAGCTGGGAAGTGGCCTGGGGTTCTCAGTAAAGGACTAACTTAAGCCCCAATGTGAGGGTGGTCCAGGGGGGGTTCCACAGGTTATTTTAGCCCCATTTAAGCCTTTTTAATAGGAAAAGCTATGGAAAAAGTGCTGAGGGACATTCCTTTTGTGACCATTCTCAACTCTGGGCTTAAGTTATCTGGTTAATTCTGACGTCCAGATGGTTTTTCCACAATTCATGAATGATCTGTTTATCCAGATAACTTAAGCCTGTCCAATAGAGATTACTTCTGAGGGATATTCCTACTGGACAATACTCTACTTTGGGTTTAAGTGATCTGGCTAAGAAATCCTGCTTTGTCATATACCCCTCTGCTTTATGGAATACCCCCTACCTGGAATGTCTAGGTCTCCTCCTACTGGACAAGCTTAACACTTAAGCTTCACTTAACTTAAGCCTGGTTAACCCGAGTAGCCACACGCTGTGCTTATGACAAATACTGGAAAATCGTGTTTCAGTAAATCCGCCGTCTTTAAAAGGTGAAAGTCTGTGTTAACCTTGTGGAAGGGCGCAGCTGTATTTATTGACGTATGCAAATGAAGGTAGGGGTGGTCTTTTAAAGGGAGGAGAAAACGAAGGAGGAAAAAAAACAGGAACAAGAATCAGTTTCACATTGCAGATCAGGAGTTCCGGTGAGGGGGGAAAAGAGAAAGACGTGGCGAAGAAAACGGGTGAATATCGGGGCTTGTCGTTAGGTTTTCCTTCTGGAGATATAGATATATATATGAGTGTGTGTGTGTGTGCGCTCAGGGGTCTGAGTGGATATAGGCTGAGAGTTGGACCTCACTTGGTGCTAAATGGGCTCGGTTCTGCTCAGAAGTACCAGCACCAATAACCGCAACAGCAGCAGCGACTGTAACGAGAATTCCTCCTCCTCGACGTCCAGCCCGGCGAATGGTGCTCTCCTCAATAACAAGTCGTCTCTCTTCTTCTTGCAGCTCGGCAAACCATGCAGGATGATTTACTGATGGACAAAAGCAAAGCCCAGGCTCACCAGCACCAGCAGCAGGATCCAGCGAGCGTCGAGCCTCCCTCCACGCCGACCCCCAGCTCGGAGGCGGTGGTGTCTGCGTTGGAGGACAGTCCCTCCGGCCAAGCGCCTTCGAGGCCGAGCGGCAAGGAGAAGAGCGGCATGGAGTCGCCGCTCCTGCCGGGCTTGAGCTTCCACCCGCCGCAGCATGAGACTTCGCTGTCCCCGTCGTTCTCCAGCACCTGGTCCTCGCCCACAGCCAACACCGTGGACGAGAGCTTTTTCCAGGGGATTCACTCGGTGAACGGCACTATGCTTTTCCAGAACTTTCCTCACCACGTCAACCCTGTTTTCGGAGGCAACTTTTCGCCTCAAATCGGCCTGCCCCAGTCTCAACAACAACCCCAGCCCCAGCCCCAGCCCCAGCCTCAACAACAGCAACAACAACAGACCCAGCAGCGAAGGTCCCCTGTCAGCCCCAGCCAAGCTACTTTCCCCCAGCGGACCGTCTACCCTCACCAGGCTGCGGTCAACAGCAAGCTCTCTCCGGCTTCCTCCTCTTCCTCCTCCGCCTGGAATAACCATCACAACGCGGTGTGGAGCTCTGGCTCCGGCTCGGGCTCTAGCCCCTGGAGCGGGCTACAGGCACCCAGAGACCCGCGCAGGGCCGTTGGGGTCGGGGTAGGAGTAGGCGTCGGAGTCGGGGTCCCTTCTCCACTTAATCCAATATCTCCAATGAAAAAGCCCTATCCCAGCAACGTTATAGCTCCTCCGAAATTCCCCAGAGCCGGTCCCCTCACCCCCAAGCCCTGGATGGATGACAACGCCTTCAGAACAGACAATAGCAACAATATGTTGCCTTTTCAGGTGAGTTTTCAAATTCATCACAATTAAAATGTCCATTGCTTATTACATGTATTAACTCCAATAGGCTTGTTTTGAACTGTGATTTTCTGATATGTGGGTCTATGCCATGTAAATAGGTAAAGCCTATCTGAAGAGATACAGGACTGACCTCTGGTATTTGCTTCAGCGAGTCTTTCAGGTGGAGTTCTTTCTGTCACTTGTTTATCCTGATTCTCATAGCTTGAGGAAGTGGCTTTTCGTGTGGTGGGATATGACCTTCAGTCTTTTGTGACCATGGAAAATCACGGGGTTAAATCAGATCTTTCCATTTCTATAACATTATGCTTTGTGGCCTCTTGTGGTCTCACTCTCCATCTCTAACCATGTGTTCAGGTTCATATTTACTGCGACCAGCAGGAAGTCCAGCCAATATGTGGGGCTTTTAAACATTAATGTGAATGTATATCACACTAACAGCAAGCCGTGCTCTCCTAAATTCTCAGTATTTTGCTCTGAATGTAGTAGTGGGTTAGAGATAAACAGACTCTCAATCAGCTGCAGTGAACAGTTTATTTCTGCTGCTCTTCTCTGCCAACTCACCCAGGAGGCGTTTAAAGGGAACGCCACTCCAATTTGACTGGATGACGGGTTTTAAAGGGAACGCCACTCGAATCTCTTTGGCCAACGGCTTTTAAAGGGACAGGCGCTTAGTAATGATTGGCTGTTTTTGAGGATGGTGGAGTCTAAGTGTTTTTTTCGTGCTGTCATGAAGGGAAACATTGAAGAGTTGATCTGAAAGGTCGAGTGTGTCCTGATACACTTGGGTTTATTTATTTATTTATTTTTCTTTTTGTGGCTCATTCAGTCTTCTTTCTTCCCTAAATTAAAGTCCATGTCTTAAAAACACAAATTAAGAACTTGCACCGTATAGTGCATTGTGTAAATATACTATATGGCCAAAAGTTTAATTACATAAAATGAAATGTTTTAACAGGTTGTTTGTTCTATTGTCTGCAGTAACATTTTGATTGTTCTGGTATTAGACTAGGCCTTGGATCATTTTCGGTGAGGACTGAGTGTATTCAGCTGTAAGAGCATTAGTGAAGTCAGGGTCTGATGTTCTGGATCACTAACACCACTTCAACTTGTACCAAGTTATTGGTTGGTACTCCATCACTCCAGAGACTGCAGTTTTACAGTCCCACAGTTCCAGCATTAGGCACAAAGTATAGTGCTGTTAACCTTGTGCAGCTGAGTTTCAAGTTTATTTTCATGCTTTTCTGTTGTCTGTGCACAACGGAACATCTGTGTCTGCAATGGGTGCACATTTAAAATAGCTGAATTGACTATTTGATTTTTTTTTTCTTTTGTAAACAGCATTCAGGATAATTCAGAACTGTTCAGTTTTGGAGCTTACGTCCACTTTCCGGTACATTTTATTTATTTATTTTTATTTGTAATTATTGTTAGGTGTGACAGTTAGTGACCTATAGGTTTCATTTACAATTCAGTTAACTAATAGTGGTAGTAGTAATCACTTGATTACAAAAAAACATGGCTAGAGTCTGGAATTGGATCCCTCCACATTATTCTTTAAAATATATTATGATTTGAAAAGCTACATATGGTCACTGTCCTAAGAAAAAACATAAATTTCAAAAGAGTAACTTTATAGCAGAAGGGGGACAAAAAAACCTTAACTTTCAATGGAAGTCAATGTAAAACAAGACTTTCATTATGAAATTTTTGCACAATGTGAAAAACAGCCACTGTGTTTAAATGATATGATAAATGACAATATATTGTACATATACACATACATTACATACAGCTACTTTTTATATATAATTTTTTCTATTATTTACATCATTAAGCTACTAATTGCAATAGAAATAATAAGCCATGTACTTTATATAAACGACTTGCTTTCAGGTCATTTATTATAGCCATTCTCTAATGGATGGGGTCTATTTTAGCTGCACTTTCACACCAGTGGAAAAGGTTACCACTGCAGCAGAGTGAAAATGATGAGTCATGCTGGCCGTTATCCACTGGGCGACAGGTTCTGCTTCATGTGTTGCTTTTTTCATATACTCTATTGTGTTGCAGGATTAGGCTGTATTTTTTCTAAACTGAATTAAGAATATTTGAGCTGCACGGTAAAGGGCAAGAATAAGTCTGATAATGTGAAACCTATCAAGGTTGATAGGCAATGATGCCTTTATGGTGCTGGAGCTTTTCTGAAGTCACTCGGGGACTTCATTTATGGAATAGCACTAAATAATTGAACAAACTATAAGTGCTATCTTTAAAAGATGATTTTCAGGATTATATTCACATGAAGATTTACTCCTATGACACTCATGCAGCTGTTTAAAAGCAGTTTTGTTGCTGGTTCTAAGGAAAAAGAAGTCCAAAAATGTGTTGCCATGTTATATAACTGTATATAATGATATATTTTAGACTTTTGACAGAGTTAACTTAGTGTTCGGTGTCTTTTTTTTTGTAATTTTGTTAATCAGTGTTCTTTCACTCCTGCCTGCGTTATGTAAATATTATACAAACCTTATGAAATGCCTACACGGCAGTAAAGACGTTCTGATGGCGTACATAACCAGTGACATACAAATTAATAAATACCAGCTCCTTAAGGTAATATAGGTAGTATTTTACATTCAATTTACAGCTTCAAAATCATTGTGATGTTTTACTGACCTGTAATAGGGAGGATAGAGACTCTGCCACTGCTACTTTGGGCTTGGTGCTGCAGAGACTGCACTATGTAACTTTAAGGGGAGGTTAGGACCCCCTTTCCCTCCCCCTTGATTTCATATCAGTGCTGTAAAAATGAATTACACTTTATATAGGGGAGTTCAAGGGCAAAATTATTGCTCAAACACTGGGTTGTGATTCTTAGATTGGTCGCAGGCCCCAAAAAATTAGAGTTAAAAAAAAAAAAGTGTGTCACTCTGTATGCATGTGTTTGTGTGTCTCTGTCTCCCAACCCCCACCACAAAATGTTTTAAAAATTCCTCTTCACCATGGAGAGTATGGACTTCTCTTTTCCACTTTAGTAGCCACCATGATGTTTTAATCAAAAGGCATTAGGGTAGTGGGATTGAATTCATAGTGTGTGGGTGAAGAATGCTGAAAAAAAACAAGGGGAAATAGCAGCCAGGGAGCAGTGGCCCAGAACTGAGCAAGGCTGGACCCCTTTTATGTATTGTTTCTGTTGCATAGCTGCCATCCTATCATGAAAGTAAGAGGTGGTTAACTCACATGGGCATTCACATGACAGTGTTTCAGAGAGTCTTATGTAGCCACAGAGGTGGATAGGAAACAGATCCTATTTTTAAAAAGTGATGATTTTGACAAATAGTGTACTTTTACACTGTGGCACCATTTATAATTAGGTTTATTTTCATGTGATTTTTGTAGTTGAACATGAACTGCAGAGAACCCAAAAACAGGTTGAATAGCACATGACAAGTTCCTGTGCCCTAGGTGCTATTCCAGTGAACTTCCAGTGAAGTTCTGTAGGGAACAACAAGGTAACATCTGACATTTTAGACTACTAGGCTATAATTACCTGTGAATGCGTGGGAAATAAAGATGCATGAGAATCACTCAAGACCTTCTCCTCCACTCGTGTGGGAATTTTGCATTCTGGTGCTTGTCTGACCTTGCGTAGTCAAATAAGGCAGGATGCCTATGTAAATGAACTGGGACTTCTACTGGGCCCTTCTCTGGTTTGAGATGCAAATTCTTAAGGTGTTTGAATACTCTCTTTTCAAAGGGTACGTGAGTTTCAACTGCCCTTGATTTGTGTTTTAAATTCCTCCATAGTTTCGTATTGTCACTGAACTGCCAGTTTCATGTGGGCGATTTTACATCACGCCATCTTTTATGTGGAGGTTTGCCACTTGTATGAATGATGTCTGCCTGGAATAACTACGTGGAATTCTGCTTGAAAGTAAACCATGCATTTTCTTCATCAAAGTTTCATAAATAAGCAGAAATTTGCTGGCGATGAGTGAAGTATAACCTATTCATCATGTCATTCTTTTGTACAACGTTTGTACAACACGTTAAAGTTAAGATTTGAGCCCAGCAGATGAATCCATTTCAGTGCATGGAATTGTGCACCAACTGACCCGTTATTTTGCATATCATTTTCATGAACCACACCCTAATTCAGTAGTTCCCAAACAGTTTCCCCACTCTGACAAACATATACACGTCTTTTGTTTTCAGACACCACTGGAAATCATTTTAAACGTTGTAATTCATACAAAACTGCAAAGTCTTATTGAAGAAAAAAAAAAAAATAGTGACAAATCACATTTGCAGTAGAATAATTTCAATTAACTTATGTATTATGTATTACTTATGTAATAAGTAATACAGAATTTTGGAAACATACTTTGGAAACCACCGCCCTAATCCATGCAGCTGTTTTGTTAATGAAACATTGAATTAAAAGAAGAAGAATGACGGAATTCAGAGGCTCTTGAGCCAATGGTTGTGACTGTAGAGTTTGAGTGCATGACCTGGCCCAGCCCCCGACATCCCTCCTTCTGCACACACACACAAAATTATGTGATTAGCTAATGTTATTTTCCTACAATAATAAAAATTTAAAATACCTTTTTACTGCAATAGCTGTTTTGTGTCAATTGTAAAAAAGAAAAAAAAAAACGGTTATAGACCTTTTTACAGAACATGGAATGGATGCAGCATTAGTTTATATCATTGAACAAATAAAAATTAAATGATTATTTCTGCTTCATGTTGTCCTCATTTTTCATTGTTATTTTTGATTAATTAACTGCATGTCAAACATTTTCTCACATTGTTAAACTATTATCCTAAAAGTGTACATGCAGTCATACCACAAGTGGGATTATCAGAATTGTCTGTGAAACTTGTGTGCTTGTTTTCTATCAGATTTGACTTTATGAATAAAGATCAATAATAGAACAATGTATAAAATTATTAAGGTACTCATTGTAGACATATTTTCACTTTGTATTAACTCATACAGCGTGTACAATCTCCAAAGAGAACATGAAACAAAATGGGGAAAATGGAGCAGCACCACATCAGCATTAGCCCAACATGATCAAAGACGAGCATGGGCTAGAGGTGTACAAAAATACAAAAGAAGCCCCCAGTAGTGGAGCGGGTTAGTGGAGCTATGTTCTTTGGAGTGTTGGATCTTTTTATGATGAGTTGTACTTTGTGTGTGTGTGTGATCCCAAACTAATTACCCAAAATCAAGACCTGACTTTAACCATACACCATGTTCTTGAGGCTAAATGCCACCAAATTCTCACAGAAATCTTCCAGTATATAGCGTAAAGCCATCCTGGAAGAGTTGAAGCCGTTACTGTAGCAACAGGGCACAAACATTTTGAGGATTTTATTTTGGAAATTCAAGGTAGGTAACACAAATGGTCGGCCATGTTGTGTATTGTTGTCAAAGGTCAAGAGAGTGTGCTCACTGAATAGACATGATGGCATAGTGATCTATGCAGCATGTGTTGGCAGGTGTGTGTGTGTGTGTGTGTGTTTGGGGGGTTGGGGGGTGCTTGGCTGAAGTGGGAAGCTCAGCATTTTGAATGTTCATGATTAGTACAAAGTGGGCAGATTTTTATCTGGGCCCAGAGAGGGGGAAATAACACTTTTTGAATGGCTCAGCCAGTTGCATGACAATAGCTGTGGTGGTAAAACAAACACTGTGCCTTCTCTGTGTTGCTGGGCAGGGAGAGGCCTCTGCCAAATCTCTCTGTTACTCACACACCTTCTCCTGCTCACAGATGTACTCATGTTTGTACTCTTTAACCCTCACAATTATTGCATTACGCATTCTCCTTTCTCTCAAGGTTCTTCTGTACTTTCACTCATTCGAGGGTTGGGTTAACATCTGGTCACCGTTAAAGGGAGCCTCTACAATTGTGGGGAAAAGCACTTCTAAGCTCTGTGTCTTAAGGTGGAATGGTATGTCTGAGGGGAAAATAATGACTGTTTGTATGTGTCTGGTGTTTAACTTGTCTAAGTTTTTAATTCACTCTTTGAATTACCACAGGAACTTATGTTTAACTTGTGTAATTTTGTTGCACTTTCAATAATGCAGTTACCTGACTCAGGTGTTTGGAGACATTTCCACCTTAAATGATCCAAAACAGCAGAAATAAGTCAATATTACCCACCTAGGGAGCAGGAATAGAGCAATATCCTTCAGTTTGTGTTTTTTAAGTGTAAAGTTCTTTCCACTGTCTGAAAATGCCATGAGCATAAAGAGAAAGTTTAGAATACCAGACTTGGGCAGTTTATTTTCCTCATTTGTAGAGGTTTCCTCCGGGTGCTCCTGTTTCCACCCACAGTCCAAAAACGCACCTTGGTAGGTGGATTGGCGACTTAAAAGTGTCCGTAGGTGTGAGTGTGTGTGGTGCCCCCTCCAGGGTGTATTCCTGCCTTGCGCCCAATGATTCCAGGTAGGCTCTGGACCTACCGCAACCCTCAACTGGATAACGGTTACAGATAATGAATGAATGAATATCTGCAAATATAATGTGATACATACATTGTAAGAACTACAGCTGTACTTAATCTGAGCCAAATTCTGCCGGAACAAGATCCAGCACCTCTCTGATTTGAAGTGCATTTTTTAATTTGATCTGGCACCGTTCTCAACGGCAATTGTGTAATTGAGTTCAGCTACTTATTAAAAGAAAACCACACTCTCTAAACTGTGTGAACTGGAGAGTCAAACTCTGCAGCAGGACCAACCAGAATCTTCATTTCAGGTAGGGACAGGACTTCTCCAAACAGTGGTTCTTATCCTAATGAGTTCTGATTCTATGAGAACTGATGCAGCTCATTAATTATTGAGCCGCTAGATTTATTATTATCCCTCCCCCCAGTCAATGTGTTCCAGCTCCTTAACACTGAATATGCACTTGCTGGTTCACCCCAGTCCCTGTGTCCCTTACCTCATGAATTACAAATTAAGCACTGAACTACAGCAACCATATATTGCACAGATTGGTGCTAGATCCACCTGTGTTAGCATTTCCAGCCTCACATGTCTGCTCTTCTTGAGTACCTTTTTATACTATGTCATCAAATATCATATTGAAATGTCACTCGTATGTAAATGGTTTTCAATGGTCAATATATTTTGTACCATGGTGCATCTCTATTGAGTATATTTATAAATTATAAAGCACATTGCTTTTGTCATTGTCCATCCTGAACAAAAAGGATATCAGTGCAATCTGAGGGCAAAAGGGCAGATCAAATGACTGTTTACAGAATATTTATACAGAACCTGTTTTGTATCCTAGATCTGAGCCAGTGAAATGCAGGTAACTTCTTAAATAAAGACATTACTCTTCTCACAAACAGTTTATTCTTTGTTTTTGTGCGTTGCAGCTTCTAGGTACCCCCCCAAAAAAATAAAAAAACACATGTTATGTAAATGTTCCAGTCTTTGGCATCAGTAGCTACTGTTATGGCCCTTGGCAGACATTACTCTAGTGGTGCAACTGGAGAACAACAGTGAGGTCTTTATCTGCGTAGACAAGTTATGACCAAGGACCTCTGTCACATATTTCCCTGAAGCCATGTTTGTTTTTGAGTGTTTGACTTTTAAATGTCACCGTCATCGCCGGTTATGACAGCTGGTTGTTCTCGCTTCTGAGCAGCCAGAGACCGAATTGCAATGCTCTGGTGTCACTTCCTTTTCATGTCCTCACTTGTGAATGCAGATGTTTCTTACAGATCTGGCCTCATTTGCTCCAAGTATCCTGCCTTGCCCTTGTTTTTGTTTTTCTTCTTGTGATATGACTTGTGTTATGAGTCCCATTTTTAAGCAAGAGGCCTGAAAAGAACGACTGAAGTGGACGAGCGGGATCTGCTGTAGGCTGCTGGAAAATGTATAGGATGGAGTTTTTCCAGCTATGAGGAACATGTGTTTGCTCTCTGATATCTAAAAACGTCCCTTTTGTTTTCTGTCTTTCAGGACCGGAATCGGCCCTTTGATCCATTTAGCTTGCAAACTTTGGAGAATTCCTTAATGGATATGATAAGGACTGACCATGACAAAGGTAAACAACACCCTGTCGGGGGGCCACCAATGACTATCGCTGATATAGTATGGAGGAATCATTTTGCAGGTTAGGAATATTCATACACCCATGCTTATTTGGTTTTTTGGCTTCATTCAAATCATCTCTGATTTACATTTAAGTTTCTTGTTTTATTTGTTTTAGTCTACATTGTTTTTTCTACCAACCTGTTATGGCTCTCTCTTTTACAAGCAATTTTAAATTAATCACTGCCTTACCTGCAAAATCTGTCATATAGGTATATATGTTTAATGTGTTGTGCATGTGCCTATGTCCATTTGTCACAACTTATTTTGGGCCGTTTTCAAAATCCCTTTTGTTTTGCTTCAGTGTCTGGTTGTGATAGATGGGTGTGAGCTGATTTGATGTTCCTTTAAATGTGGGGTGTCTCATACAGACAGAAGGAATCAAGTCTGCATGCAGTCTCTCCAGATATTGTGTGCCTTTTAAAATGCGCAGTATGTTGCTGTTTATTGGTTATCGAGATATTGGCCACCAATATTTTTCAGTTCTGATGAGTGTTTCTAAGGATTTTCTAGGCAAGGTATCAACTTAGTTTTATGGATTTTGTTGTAATATTAAATACATTCTATTGTACAATCCCAGTAGCAGTATTCTATCCAAATATTACAGCTCTAATATGTCAGAATTAATGCTGGTGGCTTTTCCTCTTCCACTCGCTGAGACAGAAACCGCATTGCAGCTTATAAGGGTAAAATTTGTAAGCAATATTTTTGTCCCTAGTACAGCTCAAGCATCCTCGAATAGATCTGGGGAATGATGTGAATGTGAGCTGAGAGCACCGCATTTCTGAATGCTTATTTAGACAGAGAGAAGAGAGTCCTCTTGGTCTGGTTTTAATGCAAATAAAAAGCAAAACCAGACATCAACTGTTGTGCACGAAGCCAAAATCTCGAGCAGGCTGCTTTCACACCCTCAATGAGAGCGGCTTGAAACAACACGGCCATTCATGGACCTCACGACATCCTCAGTAAGTTCTTCTTGCTCACTGAGAGCTTCTGAAGTAGTGGAACTGTGGCCAAATATTTGTCAGGGAAATGTTTGCTGTCTCCTCTCTTGTCAGAAGTCTCTCTCGCTCTCTGAAGACTAAAGTGGCCCAGGTCACCCCTGTTGTTTTTCCCCCCTCACTTCTAGACTGAAAACCTGTGCTAAGATGATGTAGGCTCTGTCAAAAGTTTGGGAATGCCTGGCCATCTTGCAAAACAGAAAATATCTTGGAGTGTTTGCACACACAAATTTGGTTCTTTTTTACATTGTATACATTTGGTCAGAAGCTTTGGTTTCTAAAAAACTAAATGACTTTCCTGCTTCTTGTTGTCATTCTGTACATGGGCTGCATCTCACTGTACTTGCTATTGCTTTGGTCTGTAGAGGGCTGTGTATCTGAATGCACAGATTAATTTCTACAGGTTACTATTTACTACTACTACTTATTTGTGGCTCAGATCAAGATATACCTTATGTAAGATACAAACACATACGTTGCTTACTTTTGCAGTGCTTGTTGTACTTCTATTCCAGCACTTGGTTTGCATTTTCAGTACCACCTTAAATGCATGGCTGATTAATTCTGTCCCAAAACCACACACACGTGCACTTTATTTTCAACACTGCTGAGTACCCGTCTAATGATGATGATGTATACATTTTTTTAATACCCTGTTTAGTGTCCTAGTGTGCAGATTGGCATAACACAGCGGGAATTGCAGTAATGCAGTGTGATTTGTGGTTGTATATTTTTAGGGTTTTATGTTTACTACAGTAACATGACATAAAAAGCGAAGATAACTGATGTGGGAGACTGGAGAGAGGTGAAATGTTTCATTCTCCCTCACATGAGACACGTGAAACATGCAAAACAACTGCAGTTTTATATCAAATTATGTTCGCTGTTCACTGATGATGCAGTTTTCCCTGAAGGAGCGTGGAATGGTAATGAATTTACAGCCTGAACCATCAAAAAAAAGTGTTTTCACACTGCACATGAACTGGACCATGTTTCAGTTTGGATGGGACCGTTTGGTTCTCTTATGGTTGGACCAAAGTTAAGTCTGGCAAACAAGGCATGTTTGAAAGCACCCTCAGTTAACTTTTGATTATGCTTTGTTAGCATGATTTCACAACACCTAGCTCCAGGAATATCAAAACAGCTAAGGTCTGTTAAAACAAGCCTTTAAACTTTTGCTGAATCGCTAAAAGGGTTGTTTGCTGACGAGTGCACAAGGCATAAAAAGGGAATAAATGTTAAGAATTGGCATTATATCCAGTAGCCCTCTCATAAATGGAAATATCTCATTCTGGTGTTTCACTCCCCAGTGCAGTCAGAATACTGAAATATTGATCAGGGCTCAGTTTCCTAAAAAATATTGAAGCCTTACAATGCTGTTAACTGAGAGGATTTTAAGTTTGGTACACACTACATTATGTGCTAAGAAACATCTGAGGAGCCCAGCGAAGATCTTTGTGTTCTCGTTTAAGTCAGATATTCTAGACTGACTGTTAATCCTACAGTAAAATGCTGTTTTATACAATCTGCCTAATGTGACATTCACAACTGGTGCATTTAGTGAACTAGTTTTAATCAGTCTCTGCCACACAGCTCCAGTGTTTTGCTTCCTGGATTCAATTCCTGCTTCTTCTGTTTGAGGGATTTTGGTCTGTGTGGGTTCCCTCCAGGTGCTTCACTTTCATCCCACAAAAAAAAAATTATTGGTAGATTCACTGGCAATGTAAATTGCTCACAGGTGTGAGTGACTGGATATGTGCAATGCCCTTTGATGGAGTAGTGCAGCCTTTCTCAACCGGGGTGCCTCTGCACACTGGGGTGCTATCTTGCTTTGTCAGGTGTGCTGTGGAAAAAAAAAATAAAGAAATGCAGACATTGTTGACATAAAAATAAAAGCTGTATTATGAAAATGCTGCCACAATGTCAGAAAAGTGACGTGGCCAGAAATGGCAGCTTGGGCGGGATTATTTCAGTTCCACAGCATTTACAGCCAGTGGCGTAGGTAAAAGTGGATCAGATTTAGTGTTGATACAAGGATTTGTTTTACTTTCACTTTGTCAGTCCAGGCGTGCCACACTTAAGAAAAGCAGAGCTGTAGTCGTGTGTCTCAAGCTACCTTCGCTAAACATGAACCGGCCTTCACTTCTACCACAGCTGAGATGAATTAATATTGGCTGACGGGGTCCTGTTTGGACCTGTTGCACCTGTGTCCACCACCCTGAGCAAGAAATATCCAAAAAGTCTGAATGTTTCCAGAACAAAGTGAGAATGTTTTGAGAATGAAGTGAGGATATTTAGAGAATAATAGTCAGAATATACTGGCAAACTTAAGCAAGTGGATTGTGGTTAAACAGGTACATCATGGCTGATAATTAAAGACACGACATACACTTAACTCTCAGCACCTTAAGATTCTCAATGAGATAATGGATATAACCGATGTGTGGCAAGTGCACTTGGGTGGATTAGCAGCTGATGCATCCTCCAGGCAAATGCTATACAGTGTTGGTGATTGAGGCAACTCCATAATGTTCCAATGAATGCAAAGTACGTTTGTTGTCTAGAAAAGTGTCAATATTAATGTAAGCAAAATCATAATACATTTTTATTGATTTGGCTCTTGATGTATTGGATTGAGACATCGCTAGTCCCATTTACATCGGACACTGCTTCTCAAAATAAAACTGCTGAGTCTTTAACATGTAAAGTTAGGCAAGCCATCAAATGCTTAATTTGTCTAAAAGCATTTCAAAAGGCCTCGAGCCTTTTATCAGGCAGTGAGAATGTATACAATGTGACATGGTCTAGGTCTGTTGCTCTCTTACACCCACAGAGCTGTATTTCCATTCTTCTTTGTTTTTTTTCTCTCTGTTTCTGTGGTAATGTTGCCACCTCAGTTTCCACGTGGCTCTCTGAGAATACGTGTTGGGGGTAGAGTTTGCTTTCTGCTTCAGAAGAGCTGTTTTACTTTTGCGAGGAAACCTCAGGTGAGATTGGATATGTGGGAGTGAGAGGGAGAGGGATCTCTCCCCTAAAGAATGACTGAACTGTTATAGCTCTTGGGAATGGGGGAGGGCTTCTGTAGAATTGGTAGTACATAGAAAAGGGCCTAGATTCTCGGAAGAACTCAGCAGTGTGCTACTTAATCATAACTTGTTTTCCATGGCAGGTCAACTTTTGCTATATTAATTGTTTCGGGTTAAAGCCAGCTCAAAGCTAGCTATAATGACACCATTCTTATTTCTTAGTGTCAGTCACTGCTATTGCAGATTTAGACATTTGTTAAAAACAATTATTAAAAATAATCAAGACCGTTTCTTCATAAACAGTAACATGTGTTGACTAATCAAATAATATTTTGACATTTTATCAGGAGGCATTGTACTTCTCTACTGGCAGTCACTTTTTAGGTACAGGAGGTCCTCGGGTTACGTCAGTCCCGAGTTCCGATGTTTCGTGGTTATTTCCCATTTACTGTATAAAGCCTTGTTTCGACTTAAGTGGTTTTGCGTCGTAAACATCGTTACGCGAACTTCGTGTTTGGTGTGCGTGGCGGAAGAATACATGGTTACGCGGCTCGGGACCGAGGAGGATAGGTGTTAGGATAGGATAAGTGCTTACAGTATCAATGAATCAATTTCGTAAGTCGAGGACCCCCTGTATTTTCATGCTGTTTCCGTGGTTTCAGAATGAGAATTGTTACTCTGAGACAAATTCACTGCCAAAATTATAATTTTTTATTACAATAGATTACATGCCAGAAGTACTTGCTGACTTTCTAAGATTCCTTATGAGTTTTCTGTTTCGTTTTTACTTTCTTTCACCATTTCAGGAACAGCACATTGTCAGAAAAACTGTTACTGTAGTGGTACCCTCAAGGGTAAATATTCAGTCCTTTTTAATTAGAGAACGTAATAGTACCTTATTCTATTATAATTGTAGATTTTAAAATTGTGTTGATTTCATACTACTTCAGGGCTTCTATTATGTTGGTTTATTTTACAGTTCTGTAATGAAAGATTACAAAAGAAAAGAATGTAGTGTACATTTTAAAGACAATCTCTCTGCGGAGAGTCTGGTGCCTTTTGCCACTTAACGTAGCCAAGAACTACCTACTAAGGCAGGAAAATAAATTTGACTGACACGCTAAAGGACCAATCACAGGTCTGCTTTTTTGGCATGACGTGTAGGAGGAGATTCACGTCAGACCTATACCTGTACAAAACGATACACAGAAGTGCATATACATGGGTGTACAAATAGCA
The DNA here is from genome assembly GCF_029633855.1 of Hoplias malabaricus. Taxonomy (NCBI): domain Eukaryota; kingdom Metazoa; phylum Chordata; class Actinopteri; order Characiformes; family Erythrinidae; genus Hoplias; species Hoplias malabaricus. The sequence continues at coordinate 34,372,836 of NC_089807.1, read as the reverse complement.
GGTCAGAATGCAACTGGCAGAATCCTGGGAGTGAGGCCATGTTAGTTCAATGAAGGTATCAGACTTTCCGTCAACTTGTAGGTGGAGTGACTGTTTCTAACTTCTGCGTTGAAGAGCCATACACCATTGTGAGTGTTTATACTTCTGCGTTGATATTACTCTGCAATTACACCACCACAACACTAGTGCTAAATTTCAAGCATCTTTTTCTACACTATGTAGTGGTGTAGTAGAATTACTTTTATAAATCTTAAAGTGCACTATTTAGGAAGTGGGTTGTTGTTTGGGACAGAGCATAGTTTACACGAGGTGCCAGGAAAGAAACAAATACAAAACAATTACATTTTCCCGCACGGTCTCGTTTCTCCCTGCGAGGTTTATTTTTCTGTCAGAGACCTCCATATTTTCCCATACATCCCTGAGGGTGAGGATTCATTCAGGTCTGAGGAAACCTCGCCATGATTGCTGTCTACAGTGTGGGGAGGAGTGGACTTAAACCATGTCCGTCCGACTACTGACCAATCATAGTCGTTGTGGTCTGCGTTGACACGACACGTAGTTATATTTCTGAAGAGTCGCGCACCAGGCTATGGCCTAGGTTATGGGGTAGGGTTTGCGTCAACACACTTCAACACAGAAGTATAAATTGGGTTTTAGGAAACCAAATCAGACTTTTAAAAAGGTACAAGAGTGGTTTTAATGTACATTTTTACACTTTTTGTACCTTTTAGTGAGCAAATGTTGTTTATTTTTTCTGAGTGTGTATTTTAAGGTCTTTAGTCTTTTCTTAAAAGAGCTCCTATATATGCAATACTGTATCTGGCATACAAGGTGAGTCAAAAGCTGCAGGACACCCTTTTATCCCACTGCTTTAGTGCCCACCCTACACCTAAGTCTGATGTCGTTTTACAAGTGTTCAGTTTCACAATATGTGAAGAGTTCATGAAACACAAAGTTGAAGTACAAATGTCATTCATAGGAAGTCATCAATTTAACCTGTCTTAACCTAACTGTAAAGACGTAAGCTACTGTAATTTACACTTGACACAATTAATGTTAAATATGTTGTAAATGTTACCACTCATTGCCTGCCGTAATTACAGTGAATTCTAGAAGGAGATTTTCCAGTTAAAGACAAGGGAAATCACTTAAATGTGAAAGGAACCATTTGGGGGGAATTCAAGCGCATTAGGATTAATATTTAAAGGGAACATGTATGATTGTGTGTAAATGCAGTTCTCTCTGGTTGTTTACATTCAGAAGCTAAGAACGACTGTAGTTTGAACATGGCTGATGCTGAACTAGTCTGTAAGTTTTATTTACTGTTTAAATTACCACAGAAATTAATTTGTATTTTGAGTTGTTTAGTTTTGTAGCACTTTCAGTAATGCAGGTAGCAGTCTCTGGAGTTCAGAGACATTTCCATCTTAAGTGATCTGAAACAGCAAAGATAAGTCAATATTACCACCTATGAAGCCGGAATAGAACAATATCCTCATTTCAGTTTGCTCTTTTCAACGATTGGAGTTCTCTCCATTGGCTACAAAATACTCCAGATGTCTCTGCCATGAGGAGGGAGAGAAAGACATAAAGAAAACCCTAGCATACTGGACCAGTATTAAGCACACAGACAGACTGAAGAGCTAGCAAATGGGGAATTAATAAAAAAAAAACAGTGTTTTTTGATTACAGTTACGAACATCTCCTTTAAGACTACCATTACCAAATTTCACATCTGTATTAACTAGTCACAACTTGACTATGCAATGCTGAATAATGTAGTGAGATATCACTGATGACATGACCATATTAGGCTGGAATATTCATTCATTCATTCATTCAGCCCATTTAAATTTTTATCTAACCATAACATTGGCACTTACTCTAGAATTAACTTTGACGTAAAAAAAACCTAAACCTAACCCCAGCCATTATCCAGGTCCTAATCCTAACCATTACACTGTTGGTCAACTGAATTTCACCAGATAGTTTATTAAACTTGAAAACCTTGTTTTGTCTTTCCTCAAAATGAACCCCAAATGCTGTTTACACTCTGTGAACTTTAATGTACATTTAATTTAAGAGCATTTATTTATGTTTCTCACTTATACAGTGTTTTTTAGGGGGATTGTAAAACTGTTAAATTGTTTAAATTCATTATAATCAGTATCAGTTGTAGTTGTAGTGAATGAGGCTTTATTGGTTTTTGAGTCACGGTGCCCAGCTTAGTTCTTCAAAGGACCCAGAGAGACCTTAAATGAACAGTTAAAGTTGGTCCAGTCTCATGGACCCCATACTCTAGAGCTGGGGACTCTGAAGAGGGAAGCCTCTTGTGGGTGTTTCAAGTGGAAGAGGGTTTCATTTGTTTGAGCCCCCTCTTGTGATCCACTCTCACTCCTGAATGCACATTAATCTGATTGGAATGGAATGTGTGGGGGAATTTATGTTGTGATGGGGAGAGAGGGCTGGCAGAAGAAGGGACTGGGGGTGTGTGGGTGGGTGGGGGGTCTGAATAAACATGGCTTTCTTTTTCAGCCCCCCCCCCCAGACAAAACGCTTGAAGTTCAGGGGTGACCCTAAACTAGGGCTTGCTTCACGTGTGGGGTGGGTGAGTTGGGATTTAAAACCCTCCTCCCTCTGCCTCCAAACTTGGGCACAAACAGGCACACGGTCCAAAGACTGTGTTACCAAACACAAAGCCGCCTTGTGTGCAGCCTCATGCATTTACACATGCACAGCCTTGTGCTTTCACACAAATGATAACAGGGTTGCACTCTCTCATGCGCAAAAACACAGACACTAGCAGAAAGCAGAATATCTCTCTCACTTGCTCATTCTCAGAAACACACACATACTGTCTTCAGAGGTTCTGCTGGTTTCTCACATGATCCACCTTCTGCCCCTGTGGCCAAAGGTTTCAGCTCCTGCAGTCATTTCCTATTCAGCGCCTGCTTAGAAAATAAAGCCTGACTTGTTCAGTCGTTCATGAAATGCTTTAAGCACCCAGCAGAATTTCCCTATTAGCTTTTGACCACAGAAAGCAGGACTTATGAAACACGTTACTTAAAGAACACTTTGGTCAGAATGAGAAAGGGAATGATTGTTACAGCTGTTGTAAGCATGCCTGCTTTAATCTTGCAGTCCTGCCACAACATTCTCTAGGGTGAGATTTTCCTGTTTAGAAACCGAGAAACCCCACTTTTGATTATATTTTTTTGAAGGGGGGAAGAGCTTTTGAAAAAAATGCAGCTCTATAGAGGCAGGGAATTTTTATTATTTTAAATATTTAAAATTTCTATTCTTGCAACAGGTAGTGTCGCGGTCACACGGCTCCAGGGACCTGGAGTTGTGGGTTCTAGCCCAACTCCAGGTGACTGTTTTTGAGTTTGGTGTGTTTTCCCAGGGTCCGCGTGGGTTTCCTCCGGGTGCTCCGGTTTCCTCCCACGGTCCAAAAACACACGTTGGTAGGTGGATTGGCGACTCAAGTGTCCATAGGTGTAGGGGGTGTTGGTGAATGTGTGAGTGGGTGTCACCCTGTGAAGGAAACCTGCCCCCTCCCGTTTCTGCCTTGAGCCCAGGACTTGTGCCCCCTCGAGTTCCTGCCTTGCGCCCAGTGATTTGAGGTATGTTCCGGACCCCCGCAACCCTAAATTTGATAAGCGGTTGCAGACAATGGAATGAATAAATTTCTGTACTTTTCATTTTCATTACCATATACAATAGGAAGCTGAATATATTTTACGGTTTTAAACATTGTCGCTGTCCAATTAAAAAAAAATTATGATTAATGAACCAATAGAAATGCTCCCAAATTACCTTTTTTTCACATCCGGCTATACTTAAAGGAACGCTACGTAATATTTTTACCTTAAAATTTCTGCTTCACAATCATTGTGATGCTCCACTGAGCTGTAATGGGGAGAAAGGAGCTTTTTTTTGTTTTTTTTTGTCTTTTGGGTTCAGCACTACAGAAACTACACTATGTAACATTTGGAGATGGGTAGGTCCCCCAAAAATTGATTTTAGTACAGTGCTGTTAAAAATAATTTGCCTCGGGAGCAAAAATCCCAAATCTTACCTAGTGTTTCTTTTTGGCTGTCGGCAGATGTTCTTCAGTTAGCTTGGCTTTCATAAAGGCCAAAGTTGTATCTTGTTTGATGAATAAGACAAGAGTTATACTAATGATAATTTGAACATTGCAGGCATAGTAGGCAAACATTAGCTGGGCTTGAATTCTGAAAATGTTGAGCACTACAGGGATTTCCATACACTCATAACCTTTTTCAAACTATAAAATGATGTACTATGTGTTAATCCATGGTCTTTAAGTGAAATTGAAAGTGTTTGTCTATGGCTTTAAAGTTCAAAGCTGAGAGAGTTGGAAGGTGTTTTTGTCAAATCCTGGTGAATTTAGCTGAGCTTTGAGCCTCATACACCACATACCTTGTGCCAATGGTTCAGTTTGTCCTGACCCTCAGAAAAAGGTGTGCGCATGCATGTTTCTGTTTCAGAGTGAGAAACCTAAGTAGAGACTGTAATAATGAAATAAAGACATTTGAAGAGAGTGGATGAGTGCTGATGGCTGAAAGTGGTGAATCTTGGAAGCGCTTGGTTCCTGACTAGCTGTGCTTTTTTTGCCCCACCTCTCAGAGCTATGTATAAAGGCTTTGCAAGATACAGCCTGCTGTTTTGCCAAAGGCACTGTGCTCTAATATTAACATCATTGTGAATGTCAGGGAGTTTATGCAGGAGATGTGTGGAATGAACAATCTATAATAACTCTATTAATGACAAATCTCTGGAAGAAAGTTTAGTTTTTTACCCTGCCTTCATGGCAATATGGAATGAACACTATAAAATGCAGTACAATACCTTTTTCTGAGTAGTATGTTGTACGCGTTAACCCCCCGCCCCAAATTACTTTGAAAATCCATGTATTAGGAAAAAAAAAGACCAATTTCAGTTGCTTATTGCCTATATTACTAAAAGGGCAAAGTGGTAACAAGAAAATCAAGCCGAGACAAAATCTGAGAAATACTTTGAAGTCCAGAAGGACTATTCTATAAGCAAAAATAGAGAGAAACAAAGCACAAATTCTGTTTATGTGAAGACAAAATAGAATAAAATGCTCAGCTGAAGGAAAACAACGTGGCCATTCTTCATATCATTAGAATCCTAAAACACTGTTTAAAGGCTCATTTATGCTCCCTCTGCGTACGGAAATGTATGCTTGCGCTTCAAGCGAAATAGCCGTCACTGCCCACACTTTCTTGCTTCAGCTTTGTTGACATGGTTGTTGAGCAACACATTCAGTAGAGGGCAAAATGGAGTAAAAATCAAACATGGTGACAACGGAGGAACTTTTCTGTATTTTATTAAAGAACAACGAAAAAAAAGCAGCATTATAGACGGCGGTGGTCTGTGAGGCCATTAAATAACACAAATAACTTCAAAACGTTCTGCCATTTTTCTTCTTCGTCGTGTCACTATGGAAATAGTTGCATGTGACACTGCCCCCATGGTCTCCAGTGGTATTGCTCCGTCCCGTCTGCGTCCATAAGCTTACAGAAAACGTGCCAATTACATACTAAATGAAATGAACGCAGAACCACTGTTCTAGAACATTAACAACTGCATGCATGTTATGATAGGTTTGATCAGTTATTGACAGCCTGTAAACAACCTCTGTATAATGATTTCAGAGACTTGGGTGTGTGTGATTTCCTGTTTCTTTACCTTTTTTTTTTTTTTTTTTTTGTTTTTTTTTTTTTTTTTTTGTAAAATCAGACTATTACATCCTCATACTCTTATAATACTTCTTTGTACTTATTTTTTTTTTTTTTTGATGTTATTAACTACTGTTTTACTTGCTCCAACAAAGTAATATTCTACATGCACTTTAAAAAAGAATACCAGGAGAGTATGGTGATATTTTGGCCATATGAGGACCTTTTTAGGCTGTACACCAGAAGCTAAGTGGCATGTGGTCTAAAATAAACTGTTTATTGACCCTGCAGTGTTCACATGGCTGAAGTTCCAGAAGCAACACGCTTTTTAAAATATTTTTTAAATTTTGTGCACAAAAGTTGAGGCTCTCTTGGTCAAATTACTTTTTTTTTTTTGACAATTGATATTGTAGTTGTCCTGTCACAGCTACTGTTTATTTATTAATTTAACAGTAAGAAAGAAAATATAAAATGTAGCCTTTCCAAAAGTTATGCTACATTTTCATACTTTAAAACTTAACCTCTTTTAAACTTTTAAAACAAGTTTGTGCATATGACACTGTTTGGTGTGAGGGTCAATTCCTTCCTGAGGAACAGGTGTGTTGAGCTCAGGGCACCTAGCAGGCGGATGCAGATATTAACTCTGTGGGTGTGGGTATAGAGGATTGTTTGTATTGCATCTGGTTTGATACATAGGCTGTGTGTGGTGTGTGCGTACGGGCTAATCTTTATATTTGCCGAAAAGCACAGGAAACATAGATTTCAATCTGCATTTCCTTTGCAAATGAGAATTAACCCCACCCCTAATCGTTTTGCTATAGAGACAAAATTGATATGAGTGTTAATAAATGTACGTTTTTTCTGATGACATATGGACCATGGTTATTTTACTGGAATTATAGCTTTGGAAAATTGTACTAATAGAAATCAGAACACAGACTATTGTCCACTGCATCATAAACTGAATAGTAAATGGTACAGAAAAAACCTTGTACAGTTAATGAAACCTGCTGTGAGTACATATAACTTTTAAAGATCACAAGAACTTCAAGAGACATTTCTACTGTTACTGTTACTAACATAGTCCACTGTTAAGTACATTTTGCACTGCAAAAGTAACAAAGAAAAGAATTTGGACTAAACCAGTCTATTTTAGGTACTTGGTGTATACCAGTTTCTGAAAATATATTCACCAGAGTACTAAAAACAACAGGTGTTTGGTTATGCATTGGCCTTAATCAGAATGAACAGAATCAGCAGTGCTCTAAATACACAATTACCAATAATTAATTAATTAGCAAACCTTAAATTCTCTTAGGTACTTTTAAGGCTGTTGTGTAATTATATTTTAAAAAAAAAAGTTAATGACCTCAAACGAAAGCAGTAGGTTGGAAGTCATTAATTCATTGCCTGTAACCGCTCAGGGTCACGGTGGGAGCCTACCTGGAATCACTGGGCACAAGATGAGAACACACCCTGCAGGGATCGCCTGTCCTTTGCAGGGTGACATGCACTCACACATTCACTCACACACTCACACCTATGGACACTTTGAGTCGCCAATCCACCTACTAACCTGCTTTTTTTGGACCGTGGGAGAAAACTAGAGGAAACCCACATGGACACGGTGAGAACACACCAAACTCCTTACAGACATTCACCAGGACAGTGGCTCAAACCCACAACCCCAGGACCCTGGAGCTGTGTGACTGCAACACTACCTGTTGTGCCACCTGGTTACAAATTAATACATTTTTATAGACAAAACCTGCCATACTGTGGATGATATTTTGTTGAACATAATATATCTAAATTTATATTTATTTTTTGCTTACCTAATTGAAAAATACCTATGCAAATTAAATACTTCAACAGAAAGCAAAGTGTTTCATAACACCGGTTAAGAGTGAAGGACACTGGGTGATTAAAGACCTTAGTTCAGTCTTGAGTGTGAAGAACACCTCATTATTATTGGCATGTCCACACTCAGCAGCTTTGTTTGGTCTGAGGGCTACACTCCTGTCACCGTTTTGCTGGGGTTAATTTGTGATGTGTAAAGAGATATCACTTTCTATATATACACATGCCCTTCCCATGGCCCAAACTGATGAGTAAGTCTTGAATAGGACTTGCTGGGTTTACGTACACATAGAGGTGGATAGTTTAATTTTCTCATTGGGGAAAACTTGTTATAGTGATACCGTATGCAATTCTAAGCCCACTGTTGTTTTTTGATTCCTCATTTATGAATTAGTTCTGGGCCTAAGCATTATTCACATACTTGGATGCAATGTTTGGGCACCACTGCTCAATTTTACTAGGTGAATGTTGTTATTATTATTTGATTGGATTTGGTGCAGTATATAAAACACTATTTTTGATGGCAGTTTATACTGAGACATAACTAATTTTTTTTATTTGTTTTCCTAAGGCTGATTACTTTTTCTCCAGCTTAACTGGTGCAAATGCTGGACTGTTAGCACATGTCGCTATAGTCATTTTTTTTATGATCGATATATTGTCCCAGAAATAATTTAAGTACCATTTTATGTCACTGACATAATACTATAATAACCTAATAATACAATTACACCTCACTAAAGTTAAATGAAAATCGAGTAAAAACACAGTTATCAAGACTATTCAGACGTTGAAATTGTAAAATGAAAATGTGTCAATATCCTTAATAATAAATAAAACAAAAATAAAATAAAACTACCGATTTTAAACAAATCAACATATCAGTCCCAGAATAGAGAGGCAAGAGAAAACCTAAGAACAGAACAGCACATCTGGCTAAAATGTTGACGTTCAGTTCATGGTTATTTAAACGAACATGCCAGTAAACACAATGGGCAATTCCTGTATCGTACGATAAGTTGTTAATATAAGATTTGTTTACAGGTCTATGCGCATGGTGATGGAATCACTGGACAAATACCCTGTTTTCTCAGGGTTCTTGTGAAGTAATAAAATGCATGGAGAGAATGGGGAAACCCAGAATTATTAGTCACACACATGCACATAACACTGTTTCCATCCCAAAGCTCAAAAGATATGTCCGACTCTGTTTTGGTGTTAACTGGTGTGTGGTGGGGGGTTGAGGCTCAGTGCTTTGATTCACACATGAAACATGGCAGAGTTGGTATGAGCAGTATGTCTCTCCTCTAATCATTTGAGATTAGTGTTGATGTTAATGCTTAAGATCTGGATAGAGCTTCTGTTCTGAGGGAACGTGGCGAACTAATGGAGGGAAGATCACAGCTCCTGCTTTCTGCCCAACGCATATCCAGCAGCGTTCTGAGAATGGTGCCAGAATGTTCTCTCTCTCCACTGTTCTACATGTCTTTAGTGTTACTAATAAGGAATTGCAAACAAGTTGTCTATATTTTTGTGTGTTGCTGGGAAGTCTATGCAGACTAATTGATTTTAAGCCTCTTGAATTAAATGTAAATATAATGACATATACATGGAGCGATCACTGGAGCACTTTAGTTCTACAATTACAGAGTGAAATCTACCTGTTTCTCCGCATACATTCTTATCCCTTTTTGACACCGACGTTTTCATGTGCATTGTGCTGGTACGAGTGGATCAGACACAGCTTTGCTGCTCAAGTTTTCAGTGTCACTGCTGGACTGAGAATAGTCCACCAACAGAAAATATCTAGCCAACAGCGTCCTGCGTCCATTGATGGAGGACAGAAAGACAAGTAACTCAAACAGGTTTTGTTTAGCAACCGATGAGCTACTGTCTCTGACCTTACATCTACAAGGTGGACCAACGAGGTAGGTGTCTAACAGAGTATTTATCAGTGAGTGTACACAGGGTTCAAAAGTCACGTAGCACTGCTGTGTCTGATCCACACTTACCAGCACAACACACACTAACACTACATCAGTGTCACTGCAGCACTGAGAATGATATATCATCCAAATCATAGCTGCTCTGTGGGGGTCCCGACCATGGAAGAGTAGGCAGAAATGAGGATGAGAAAGTATGCAAAGAAACAGGTAAACTATGGTCTGTAATTGTAGAACTACAAAGTGCTCCTGTAGGGTGTTCTTAATCCAGTGATTGTTCACTGTGTAAATATTTAACTAATAGTAGCATTTTGTCATGTTCATAAAAGAAACAGCTAACAAAACACAAGTCATTTTAAGGAAAAGCCAAAAGTGTTTCTAAATATATTGCTGAAAGGTTTATTCCAAGCAATTGTGTACCATTTTTAATATGCAATTGGTTATTATTGGGGCAATATCTCAGCAATCATCATGCCCCACTAAACTCGCTATTTTTAACATGTCCAGCAGCAGAAAAACAATTGAAGAGAAAATTACATTTCTGCCTGATCCTGCAGTGCAGGCTCCACTGGAATTTATTGGAAACATTGTAATTCATACAAAACTACAACTCCTCATTGAGCAAAACAAAATAAAGCGACAAATCACCTTTACAGTGGAATTATTAAAAGTGACATGCATTATGTATATATTACATTTGCCTTGCTTTTCATGCAGCTTTTTGTTTTAGGTATTTTGAAGATGAATTAACAGATGCAGATGAGGTGTTACAGATTTCCCCTGTATATGGGATAGATCAGCTGTAATATTTCTCTCCTTGTATTTATTTATTTCTAATGCCATTCAAAAGCAATGGAAGCACAGCTGCCAGCCTAACCATGACTTATGTTGGCCTCATTCATGACTTAGTTCTAGCATTTGGCCTAGTTTTCATCTTTCTACACTTGTATGCAAATGTTTGTGTACATTTGGTTGATATTGCAGGTGAAAATAAGGTGACCAGATCTGAGGGGGGGGCGGGGGGACAACTACTGACGTGAAGACTGACCAATTAAATGTTTACAGAGAAAGGTTATCGGCCAATAACGGTAGCTCTACAGTCAGACCGTCCAATCAGAAGATTTTAGGCTACTTCACCACGCCCCCTTCTCACTCAAGCGAACCAATCGGAGTAAGGGAGGGCGGGACTAGTTTGTGAACGAAACGCTTCTCGAAGTTCTATGTAAGCTCTAGGAAAACAAAATCCCAGACGTTTGTGAAATTCCACCTGGACATTTATTTAAGTCTAAAAAAGAGGACGTCTGGTCACCCTAGTGAAAATAAGTACGCACCCACATGTCACTCAGTAAAATCAACAAAAGATGGTATATGATCAGGGGTGTTCAAACTTTTGCATATGGCTCTATCGAGTACGGGAGTGTCCTTTTTCCATCATGGAATTTTTCCTCTTCATATGGAGTGCTCAGTCATTAGTTAAGTATATGAATGAGCCTTGGTCGTTCAGCAGGATTTATTAACAGTTCTTTGCTCTGATGCAGAGACAGTGAGAATTAGAAAATCGAGCTCGCCTGGCTGCACTATCTAATTCTAAGAGATAATGGAGAAATACAGCAGCACTTTTTTAATCAGCTCCATGCTGATTAAAAAAAAATGCACCGTCGCTCCACTGCTTTTCACCAAGTGCTGACTTTAGCATTAAAATTTCCCTTGTGTTTTTAATTGCAGAATTTTATTTCAGTCAAGTTTCTGCAGCTATGTCTAACTGTACCTTCTGACTGCACTATTTTGTAATTTTAGCAGCATAGACATATGATGTCAAGAGACTTATGGAACAGAATTTCTGCATTGAAGATGGCAACATCAGAGTCTATTAACATTGAATTGCCTATTAAATATACCCCTGACTTATTTCAGGTGTTTGACTGTGGCATCAGGGACCAGATTAAAAAAAAAAGTATCTTAAGAAAGAAACTTAATAAAATTGTTTTTTCTTTTCTCTTAGCTTTATAATCAAGTTAAAAATTAAGTTATTGTCCAAAATCGTCTTGTGAACATTATTTATTTTTCTTGACTTTTCACTTAAAAAAAAAAAAATTGTTTTCTTGAAAAAAATTTCTATTTTCTTAACCTTATGAAAGCCTCACACTTGTCTTAGAGTTGAGTATATTTCAGGTAAGCCTCTAAAATGATGATTTTAATAGATGTCTATCAATAATATAGCATTTTTAACAAGTGGACATGTTCTTAAAGAACTGTTGTTTTCATCCTCATGTGGAGTCGGGCAAACTTCAATCTGTAGATTGGAAGTCATTTTTTTTTCTCTCTCTTGTTCATTTCCCCCACCTTCACTTCTAATTCTTGTTTACATACATTTTTGAACACTTAGTTTGACTCTATTTGTCAATTTTTCAGTCAGCTGCATGGATTTAACTGAATACTGGCATCAACTGTCTATCATTTATTTATATATGTTTTAAACTTTGGCTCATGGCATTTATTACCTGTAAAATGCAGCATGAAAGGCTTTATTACGAATTGCCTACAGAAGAAACAATAATAGTGTCTTGAGGATAAGACTTTCTTAACTATTAGGCGTTGCTGGTCACACCAGTGTGATTTAACCTCATGACCTGGTTCAAGATGAAACATGTTAAAAAATAATAATAATAAAAATTGGCACTGCCGCCAATTTCAGTCAAAAGTAAAGACTTTCTGCTCTATGTTCGTTTGGGTTTTATGAGGATAGACATAGTATAAACAGTAATATTATAATGAGCGAGAGAGACTTAATTGTTTTTATTATATTTATTTTTTGGAGAATTACATTAAAGAGCATTCTTATAAATTTCTTAGTGTTTAGTTTAAAATTATTTTAAAGTATATTCTTCTTAAAATTATTTTGTGAATCTGTCCCCTGGGTGTAAGACCATATTTATTTATTTATTTATTTATTTATTTATTATGATATTAATCAGTGATTATTATTTATATATATATATATATATATATATATATATATATATATATATATATATATATATATATATATATATATTTATTTTTTTTTATTTCCCCTTGCTGACTAATAAATTCTTGAGCATTTCTTCACATGTGACACAGATGTTTCATTCGTGTGGCTGTAAAAATTGCAAAAATTGTGTTTATTTCAAGCCACTGCCATATGTGGTGCTGAAATCCAAAAGCAATAGAAAGAAGTCAGATCTGGGCCACTTTTACCTGATGTGTGAATATAGCATTAGTGTAGGTGTCTTAGAATTGGACTTAGCAGATTTATTTATTTGTTTAATAAATTGAACATTTTAGAAATTGAATCTCTGTAAAAAGTTGTGGCTATATTTCATTTTTCATGTAGCGTTTTCCAGTGTGTGTGGAACACTGCATTGTCCTCCCAGTGTGTTGAGCTCTCCAGTGGTGCCAGTTGGATTTGCATGACTCTTGCCTTTGTCCTCTCAGGGTTGCGCCATTGTTTGTGATCCTAGCTACGAGGTTCAACTGGCAAAAGTAAATTGGGGAGAAATGGATTTTTAAAAATTGAAGCAATATAATAACAATAATAATAATAATAATAATACAATATAAGCTATGTGCTGTGCCATTTGACCAGGTGTCCCTATATTTTTGCATGAACTGTAGTCTGAGAAACTTGAAAATGTGTTGGGTTGTTTCAGTTGTGTTTTAAGATACTCATAAAGTGAACAGAAACAAGAGCATGTGGCTGAAGTGTGGGGTTGGAAGTGTTGATTGATGTTATGTGAGACACTCCAGAGCTGTTCAGCCCCTTCTGTGCAAATTCACACAGGATAAATGTCTTATCTCCAGCACTGTGTTTGCATACAAGCCAGTCAGAGACTGTTGAAGCTGCAGGCGTCACCCCAAGTATCACACACACAACACCAGAGTGTGTGTTAGTGCCGCCAGCCTTGATGAAACTTGAACTGTTTTTCTAGAGGACTTAATGGCTGAACATTGCAGGAGTAGCTATTCTAAAGTTTGGAATCAGTGTATAAAATAGCTCTAATGTGAAACCAATATTGAGGACGATATTTTCCTCCAAATAATCATTAAATTATTTTTAAACTATGCTGTTAATGAAACTCCCTATTGTTCGACTGTGTAGATGATTCCATAGTTATATGGAGAGCTGTAAAACATTGGGAAACCAGATCAAAATTCAAAGATAACATCAAGAATATATATATTTTTAAATATAAATTAATTTTAATAAGATGCTATTATGCTAAACTTCATGTGTTTCACGTTGCATGTGTTCATGTGTCTAAGAGAAGGGGCCTAAACGCTGAGAGATTTATTGTACAGTTGGCACTTCTCGCTCTCCAGCTGGAATCGGGTATTATGGCTGTACTGGAGCAAAATGCATTCTCTGTTAAATTCCCAGCATTCTCCATTCTATTGTCTGAGCTGCAAAGCTCTTTATGCTGCGCAATCCTGGGCCTACACCTCAGATCTGCTGTTAAACATGAATTTTGGACGTCTCTAGGGTATATTCATTATGTTATTTGTATGAATATGTAGCTAAAAGATATTACCTAGTTATCTATATGAAAATCCAGTTTCAGTCGGGCCTATAATGGTTATTTAGATGACCTGGTAATTTTAAAGGAGTAGAATGCTTCACTGGAGTCAAATGGCTTAATAATCTTTTTTGCAAAGAGATCTGCCTCAGGTAAGTGCTCAGGGCGGGATGGACATTGTGGTTTCTTTTAAGTTTCATGTTGTTTTGCACGTTGCCTTGTCTAATCTCTTCACTAATCCTCCCGTCCTTTTCTTGTGTTTTTCTCCAGGACGCATGGGTTTGAACTTTCACCACCCAGCAGCAGAACACATAATGCCACTGAGTGAGTGTTGTTTCACATTCCATTTCCATTTAATTTGGACTGAATTAGGCATAAACAGAGGCATATTGTTGCTCTCAATAACAACTTTTGATCAGATGAATTTGAAATGATCACTGGTATTCCCATTCCCAATGATACTTTCTTTCAACAAGCAGAATGTGTGGGGGGGGGGGGGGTGAAAGAAAATTTAAAGTCACAACATGGAGCATATGAAAACAAAAAACAACAAAAAAAAATCTGGGAAATTTTGGTTTACTAAATAGCATTAGTTCTTTGGCTAACGTAAACAAACTTTCCTCTGAAGATGTTATAACTAGACATGTCGGTTGATTAAATAACTGCATTAATCGCAATGACTTTATGTGTATAATCATGGTTAATCACAATTAAATATGCTATTACTTCCTTGAGTTATTTTTTGAAAGGGACATAATACAAATATATGTTTAGAGTGGTTTGCACAATACACTGGTTAGAGGAAACGGTTCTTTTTACTTTATTATAGCATTCAGAGTAGTTTTTAATGATATTTGGATTAGAATCTCTAAATATGCTCAGTAAAAGGTTAAAAGATATATATATATTTCAGCGTAACGATGTAATTTACCTTCTAAACTAAATGGTAGCAACGCATGTTGACATCACCTAATAAAACTACTAACACACAACTAGCATCTGTAAATTTGAGTGAATTGAAGTTTGTGTAATTTTCTTTTTTTTTTACGCATTAAGATTTCCAGATTAAACACATGCGTTAATGTGTTTTAACACTTAAAAGTCAGTTTAGAGAACCCAGTTTAGATGAATGTTTGTTTATTTGTTAGCTATGTATCTAAATCTAAGATGTTAGCATGTTTTCTTTAAGAACTTTATTATTATTATTGTTTTTTAAATATATTCACAGACCCTTATGTGTTTGCCTAGCCACTATAAAAACAGCTAAGCAGAATTATAGCTAATCGATCAATTTAGTCTCTTCAAACTTATATTACAACAATAGCATAAGATTGATAAGTGTTAACCATTTAAATGGCATCATGACCTAAACTTTCATAAGCGTGACAGGTGTATGCCTGTACATGTAATCACACTTCAGATCTGCACACCTCTTCTCTATGAAATGATTGGTTGTGACTAATCTACTTCTAAATTGAAAAAGAAAGATCCTGAAGTGACTAAAATGTGTTTTGAGCTTTTAAACAAGTTTGTTTCCCTTACTTTTCTGTACCTAGCTTCAATATGCAGTCACTCCTTAGAACTGCTAGTCATAAGCCTACTGTTTAGTTGGCCTGACATAGGCAGGTGAATTGACTTCTTGAATGTCCAGTCTCATGGCGGGTTTGTCATTGTTTATACAGTACTGCACAGTTCTGGAGTATAACTGAGGGCTGTAGAACCAACTGAGAGAATGGTGTGGTGCACTGGAGTCTCCATCATTAGCAGCGGTCACCTAAAAATAACAGACTTGACAGACTATATACTCATCCTTTCCCCTTCAGAAAGTGCCATATGGCCACAGGGGACAAACAGGGAGGAAAGCTGCTGGAATGAGTAGGTGAGGGTGAGATGGGTAGAATATGTAATATTTCCTGAGAAGTATTGTGATTGCAATTTAATCTGTCAACATCCAGGCTGTATTCTTTGGCCAAGAACACCAGAGAATCCTTTTTTTTTTCTAGGCTGAGCTTTGAATGCTGAAAGTAGTGCTCCAGTACCCCACAGCTTATGTGTGATTGCTGTTGTGCTGTGAACACAGCAAACATGTCCTTTGTCGCTTCTGTTTTTGGTCTAACTTTTCTACAATATCCATCCATCCATTATCTGTAACCGCTTATCCAATTTAGGGTCGCGGGGGGTCCAGAGCCTACCTGGAATCATTGGGCGCAAGGCGGGAATACACCCATGAGGGGACGCCAGTCCTTCACAGGGCCTTTTCTACAATATAATATTTCAATTATTAAGTTACATTTCTACATTGAAGATGATGTGGATAATGTAGACACAAATTGACATTGCATTCTGCACATATCGATCACT
The DNA here is from genome assembly GCF_029633855.1 of Hoplias malabaricus. Taxonomy (NCBI): domain Eukaryota; kingdom Metazoa; phylum Chordata; class Actinopteri; order Characiformes; family Erythrinidae; genus Hoplias; species Hoplias malabaricus. The sequence goes on along the minus strand of NC_089807.1, from coordinate 34,356,393 downwards.
GGATTATGAAACTACCTCATGGGTCCACCTTGTAGATGTAAAATCAGAGACAATAGCTCATTTATTGTTGCACTATTTGTGTTGGTCGTCCTTCATCAGTGGACACAGGACGCTGCCCACAGGACACTGTTGGCTGGATATTTTTGGTTGTGGGACTATTCTCAGTCCAGCAGTAACACTGAGGAGTTTAAGAACTTGAGCAGCCTAGCTGTTTCTGATCCACTCGTACCAGCACAAAACACACTAACAGGTGGGTTACAGTCTGTAATCGTAGAACTACAAAGTGCTTCTCTATGGGCAATGGACAGTGAGTGTAGACATAAGGTAGGTGTTCCTAATCCAGTGACTGTTCAGTGTAGTTTATGATGATTATTGTTGTGTTTCCTGAAATGTTTATATTATTCTACATACTGTGGTATGATCAGATATTTAATTTACATTGTAAAATTCTAAAACTACTAAAATATTAGTAGGTATGTATTGTCTCAGTCAGGTTGAGTGAGTGTTCAGAAAGCCTCCTCTCAGGACTGAAAGCCACAGCTTTGATGATGGAGATTTTTGAGGTTTGGCTCTGCAACCTTGTGGTTCCCGGGCTGCTGTTTAGTGGGAACTGTAGTGGAACAGAAGGAGAAAGAAGGAAACAGCCTGTCTCTGACTCTCTTCCTCCCCTCTCCACACCTGCAGAACTAGTCTTTCTGGAGCTCTCAGCTGGAATATTGTCATAAGGTCAGCGTAGTGCACTGATAAAACGTATGGATGTGCTTTAGTAAAATGAGATAAATAAGAAAGGGCATAAACATATTTAGGGTTTATACCAAAGTGAGTCGCACTGGTGTGCTGTGCCAATATCTCACGTTATAGCACAAACCTGGATTGTAAATATTGCAATTATTCCACAGTTTGTTATCACCATTTATTATTAGGTTTTAAGATAAAGGAGATTGTGAAAAAATCATTTGTTTTTTATTAGTTCCATTCCGTCACACATTCATTTTTACTTTTTTCAACAAACTCTGGATCTTTAATGTGTGCGATGTTGGACCCATTCAGGTTTTCTGAACTTTGGTTCTGTCCAGTGAGCCGGTCCGTGTTCACACCAGATTTCTTGGGAAACGAGGCTGCGTTATTCAGAGCTGCTCTCTGTCCAAATCAGGATGGAAGCAGAGATTAAATGCATCAAGTCAATAAAACCATTTCAGCCGTTGTTTACAGCGGATTCAGATCGTAGTCATATATCATACACTAAACGAGAGCAGCGGAGAAAAAAGGTGAGCCTCCACTCGAGTTAAACACAATCTCAGAAACCACATAGACGTAGCCAATTACGTGTTAATTATTTCCAATTTTTTTTTGTTTTCAAATCAGAAAGTAGATAATGATCCACTGCGCCATAGCCCTTTACTCTTTAGTCTTTTAAGCGCTGGCATTGTTGCTAGGTTACATGTATTTTGCGGAATAATACCTGAAGAGCTTTGGTCAGAGTGCCATTAGCATGTAATATTGGCAATCCTGAAACGTCTCTCAGTCAATCACATTTCAGGGTCGGAACTATCGGGTCAGTGTCATATGTCCATAACTGGTTACCGTTTGAATCATTGAATATTCAAAATCCTAATATACTCCTTTATTCTTTAGAATAAAAAAGAATATTTAGTGTCATTTTAAGAACTCTCAGGCTTGTTTGTATTCTAGAAGAGATTTCATTAAGTTTTACTGTAACTTGCATAATCACTATTATTAAATCTGTGTCAAGATTAAGCTCAAAGCTACATTTTCTACTAATTGCTGTTTCTTTTTAAATTGTAACAGCAATTATTCTCACAGAGAGAGACACATCCAGCAGGTTATCTTAACCTTCTACTATTTGGCCCAAAGCGAATGTCACCCTGTGCCCTGTGAAACTTTTAAACTTTGGAACAAATTCCCTTGTATCTGAGTGTGGTTGCCTAAAGCGGTCTCACAAAACACATGGTGGGTAAGTCTCTCTCTCTCTCTCTCTCTCTCTCTCTCTCTCTCTCTCTCTCTCTCTCTCTCTCTCTCTCTCTCTCTCTCTCTCTCTCTCTCTCTCTCTCTCTCTCTCTCTCTCTCTCTCTCTCTCTCTCTCTCTCTCTCTCTCTCTCTCTCTCTCTCTCTCTCTCTCTCTCTCTCTCTCTCTCTCTCTCTCTCTCTCTCTCTCTCTCTCTCTCTCTCTCTCTCTCTCTCCCTCCCTCCCTCACCCTCTCTTGCTCTTGCTCTTGCTTGTTGCTAGGCACTCTAGGCCCCCTTGACCTCTTCTAGTCAGACGTCTCTCTGTCTGCTCCTAGCAGCAAGGCACACAGAGACCCTTTTTAATGAAAAGCCCCAAAAGTGTGATGCAGCAGCCTGGATTCAGTCTTGTTCTCCTGCAGTGAGAATGTCACACAATTGGAGCCTCTCTGTACTGTGCCATATTGGTCTGTCTCTGCTGACTTGTGTTGAAAGGGGTTTGTTAAAGATTCCCAGTGTGTCTCTTTAGCTCCTTGGAGGCTCTGTTCTAACAACCTCAGCAGGAGCTTTATTCAGACCTATCACCCACACTGCAGGGCTCTTACAGCACAATGTCACACATGCGATGCTGCTGCTGCTGCAACTGACTGTTGACTTGTAGGGCTGGGTGGCCAGAGTAGAAGAATGGGGCTGGTTAGCACTGGGATGGTGCTGTAAGCGGAGGGGAAAGAGTACCTAATCGTTTAGGCCCAAGCAGTGTACACAAATATGGAAGGAACTTGTTTCCTTTGTTGTCAAGGATTTTACATATTTTACACATGAAAAATGGACCCCCGCCCCCTCCACAAAAAAAGTATATAATTATCATTTTGTTCTTCAGTGTAGTGTTAGCAGCAAAGGTTTACATTTTTGATGCTTTGTTATATGTGGTGGCAATATACAATATACACTAGAAACAAGAGGAGGAAGAAGTCTAGCCATTCACTCACAACAGCTCAAACCACTGACATTTATTAAAATAAATGTTGTGAGCCTAAATTACATTTAACCTTTTACCACCCAGGTTTATTAAATTCTATGTACATTCACTAACTACATGAATGGCCATACAAACCCACTAAGATTAGGTATATTTCAGGTATGTAACTGACGTAACAAATGTGGTCATTTAAGTGGTTAAAAAAACTAATTTAAATGTAGTATTAATAAATAATTAATTAAATGTTTTGAGAATTATGGTCTTTATAATTATTTATTTATTTTTGAAAATCATTAAACATTTGCAGTTTAAATTAAAGTGAGCCTAACGTATAAACTCTGTCTGCTTGCTGGAATCAGGGAGGATGGAGAAGTCAAGAATGTGAGGCATGTGGGAAGCAGCCATTTAGAAAAACTGCCCAGGGAGTATGGAGGTGTAACGTATTTGAGCGACACAGCTAAATGAATTCTAGATACAGGAATAGACTACTGTTTCCTGGTCCAGCAGTGTCTGAGCTCCTGAAATAGCAAATGATCACTAATCATGGGGTTTTAGGTTTGAACCTCTGTACAAATACAGCAAGTTAAGTGTATATTCAGTCTCTGCTTATCTGCTGGCCTACCTTTGGCCTCAATTTTAGAGTAGGAGGGTGCCAGACCATAAGTTTCGGGTCAGCCCAGACAGTAACCAACATCATTTCCTCTGAATTAGTGCAACATTTCCACTGAAGAAATGTGAATGAGCTCTTGGAATGTGTCTAGAGCTTTTTATTCAGTTTAAAAAAAAAATAAAAGGTCTAACAAGCATACTAGCTTAATGACTCAACCTACTCTCATCACCTCTCACCTGAAGCAGTAAAGTGTCTGTTATGCTAGTTGTGTATGTGATCCTGTAGTTTTAGATCTAACCACTGGCTGAAAAGTTTAAGTTTGTAAAATATATAATTTTTAAGAAACCAGCATCAGAACAGGAGCTGACATGTATCTCTAAGTCCAATATTGGAGTCCCAGTAACTGTGAAGCTACAATTTATGTATGTTTTGTGTAATAACAGCTACACTTCATTTAAAAGAGTGCACCAGAAATGTTAGAAGTATTTTAATACGACATCTGTTCAGCTCATAAGGTGAATTATCCAGCCCTTCTAAAGATGAGCCAGGTGTTAGAGCAGAGTAATGGACCTTGTTTGAATCAGTATTCTACTGTTTTCCTTTACAGTTTGTCAGAACCTATTAATCTTTTACCTGAGATAATCAGCATTTGGTGGCCCCATAGAACTGAAAGCTAGGAGCATGAGTACCCAGCATATACTGCCAACAGGTGTTTGAGAAATTATGTCCCAGCCCAATCAATCCTAGCATGAATAGTCAGGTACAAATATGTTAAACTCCACAACCTTTAAAAATGTTTTTATTAAGTGTGCACGGCATTTGGTTGTTATTGTATTTTGTTTATTTTTGTATTGTGTTAAGTAAAATTGCAATTCATACATTTAAACATTCTCCTGGGAGTTGTCATTTTATGGAAACTTCTGCGTAGTAATAAAAATGGCAATTGTCATTTTATTCAACAAAAAATAACCTAAAAATTCAGTAGTTTGAAAATGGCAAGCGAGAAGAATTTATTTGTTACGAGTTCCATCAAGGAAAAAGCATGTGCGTCGATTTGTTCTGTTCTTGGTGTATAATACTGTATCCAGAAGTATGTGTGAGTTGTGGTTAAGGTGGTTTAAAGATTTTATTCATTGTAAACGTAACGTATATATATTTATTTCGATAAAATGACAATTCATATTTTTATACTATGCTCCCATTACCATAAATTATAAAAGCTGGGGAAAATTAAAATTTTGAATTACAATTACACGTTGCATTTTAAAATTTATTTGTATGTCTAATAGTTCAGGGATTGTTCTGTGTAGCACTGAACCTGTTTAATGTGTGACTGACCTGTGGTTAAGTGGTTCTTCTCCATATCACGTACCTTTTTATAAATGAAACTTAAAAAATAATAAATAAATGTATATAGCACCAAAACTTTGAAGCATCTTGATTTGGTACTTTTTTTTTTTTAAAAAGAGTAGAGTATTTACCAGGACTGGAACTAGGCCTCTGAATTAGAGACCCAGATTCCAAGTCATTATTTTCCTTTTTAGATGTGTGAAGATGCTGTATATTTCTCCTTGGCACACTTTCTGTTTCTGATATTGACCCATGCGAGTTAACACAGATCGTCTTGTTCTTCTTGCCTTAGTGACTGTTCACATTGTTTGCCCACCAAATCCATGTATGTCTTTCTCCCTCTCTTTCTCTGTCTGTCTGTCTGTCTGTCTGTCAATCTTCCCTTCTGCCCCTGCTCCTATCTCTCTTTCCTATTTCCTGTTGTTTCTATCCCTCTCTCTCTGTTTTTTACCCCCCGCCCCACCCCTGTGCTCCCGAACAGCCAGGAACTATGGTCGCAGAAGAGGTAACATGTTGCCTTCTCTCTGTTTTGTGCTTGTAGAAATGAAGGGGCTTGTTGAAGCTAAATTGCTAGCTGTCTGTGTGTGAGGGTGGACATGGAGCTTGGGGTTGGAGTTGAGGGGTTGATGATAATGATGATGGTGATGACCGAATGTCTGCTTCATCTGTGCTGTGGTTGGATGAAGTCCTATTAGTTCATGCCCCTTGTCTTTTCTTGCTGGATGGTAGTTTATATTATCATCAATACCATGTAATCAAATGGGTGGAAAGGATGCTTTAACCATTCATTTCCTAACACAGGGCTTACATTTTTTCTCTCTTGTTTTTTCTCTTTCTGGGGCGAAATTCCCACCAAATTCATTTGGCTTTTTCATAGTTAATAAGTGACATGTCAAGCTGCCTTTGGGCACACAAAATGGGGTAATATTTGCACATTATCAAATCAGCCCAGAGTGTTTTACATTCTTCTCCTTACCCCCCACACACTAAAAATCATCTCCTAATTGAACCCAGTGAACCCAGCCATCAAAAAGCCCCTAACTCCAAGTTGACCATGATAGCACCTTGACTTGTCCTTGGTTTTTTTTTTTGTGCTAAAATGATTGCAGTGTATAATTAACATGTTTTAATTCAGCTGATTTACTTCTGTAGCACAAGATTCTGCAAGGACATAGGTCCCAATGTTAGTTCTAGATGATGAGCAGTGAAATGAGCTAGTGGTCAGTGCTCACCATGATCATTAGATAGAGCTAGGTCTTCAGTTTGACCATAAAAATCATAACAAACAAACAAGAAATCCTCTATTGTAATGCTATAGAGCTAGCAGCAGTTGACATGGACATTGTTTGACCGTTCTAGGTTAAACTTCACATTTGAATTACATTAAGCATGTCATGTTTTATTCAAAGTTCCTGTCAATATATTTTAGCAGTTTTACAGTGACTACCTCAATATAGAACCTTGGCGTAGAGTTGCCCATGTTTTCAAATTCTAACTTTGACCATCACTTGTGCTCACAATTACTTAAATACCTACAGAATATTTCAGAAAAAATATTATTAGGAAAAAAAATAATTGAGCATACCCTCTAGAATCTAATGTCTGAATGGTTGATTTCCACCATCATTTGTTTTGGACATGCTATGCATTTAGTTCCTCAACTAAAAATACTACCAGTGGGAGTACCTCACTTGGTTTCATCTACCTTACATTTGGGGAAATGTATGTTTCTATATGTTACCAAACCAATCGAATACTTACACTTGTGCTACATTTGATATTTGTCCAAAAATATTCACTAAATTGCAGTGGCAAATTAGGGCAAGATTCTGGAACATTCTTGAAATGATGTTGCATGTAAGTCCCCTTCTCAACACCATGTGAAGATGAGGCTGTTTATGAGGGCTCCATTTCCCAAATATCCCATTATGATAAGATGGAATGGTTGGAGAAAATTCCTGAGAGTCTCTCTCTTTGATCAGCATTCAACTGAAGAAAAAATGCTAGTGTTTTTGGGAAACAGCCTATTTGGCAAACCTTGCTGGAAAATATATACTTTAAAGTCAATCCAAGGCTAATCCTTCAGTTTTGTGACGCCTACATTTACATAAATAAAGGTTTTATGTCTAAAATTCTAATCATTATACTGTTTCCTGTGGAACATTTTTTAGTGAAATACCCTCACCTCAGTCCTGTACTGAACTAGGTTCAGATGTAATACTCTGAGCTGCACTGATCAGAATTTCCCTTCAACCCCTAAATGTTCACATTTCATTCTATGTCATGACACCTACTTTGGTGACTGTGTTTATGTAAAACAAAGGCAATCATCTTAGGCACTGTTTATATGGTTTACTGTTTGCTTGGCTATTACATGGCAGCTAGAACTTTGTCTAAATTCATCCAGAATTTCATGCTAACACAAGACTCCTGACCTAACTCATTTCCCCCCAACTCCCTGTGTAATCTTTCTTTGATGTGCAGAATAGTTTTTAAATGTGCAGCAATGAGCCAAACAGTGTTCTTCTGATTTTCTGGCTCGTGCTGAAGCTTAGGAAATTGGTAATTCAGAAATCTCCATCTTCTGCTTCTCAGCTCAGAGCTCTGAAGTCTCTTTCATTGGAAGAGGTCTGCTCAGAAAGTCAGCAGTCCCCAATGGAAAAAGGAATTAGCAGACTAAATTAATTCAGAACACTATCATCTGACCCAGCTACAACTGGGCTGTGTTTGTATGTTTTAGAGGTGATTTAAACTGTATGTTCCTATAATACAGCCCTGTTTCCTGAAAAGTTGGAATAATGCAAGAAAAACAAGAATCCGTGATATGTTAATTCAACTGAACCTTTATTTTCACTGACCAAATTGATTGTATTTGGAAATATAAACAACTTTTTTTTTTAATTCCTGAAACACTAAAAAAATATTGGGACACTATTAAAGTGTATTATATCACTTTATCTGTTTTAATTATTAAAATTTTTAATTGTATGGGAACTGAAGACATAAATATGTTGCAGTTTTCAAGTGGAATTCTTGAACATTCTTACTAGATACAAGAGTTCAACTGCACAACACTTTAATCAACCTTGTCTAATTCTCTTTTTCATGATGTGTCATAGAAGATTGATCTGGACTGCAGGTTGGTCCAGCCAAGCACATGTACTTTGTCCATAAAGCCACGCTATTGTAACACGTGCAGAACGAGTCTTGCTGAAATGACCATGGAGATGAGCTTGGGTCAAGAGAACTTGGCAGGATTTCTGGATAGAAAAGATTTATAGATTTCTCCTTGAGGGTTAGATTTTCATGTTGCATTTCTTGATGCTGCTATTGAGTCTTTTAAGTGACATTTGTTTTTTAAAAGTACTCCCAAGCCCATGTGGCTATGTATATATCAGTTGTATTTCATACAGAGACATTGTCTGATACATTTAGCCTACTCCAGGTCACAGTCACTCAACAGTCGTTATTATAAATTAAAAAATTATTTATTTATTTTTAACTGTGACAATTCCCTCACAATGTTTGGCTTAAAGTGATGGGCCACAACCCATTTTTGCTTTTATAAATCTTATACTCACCTGCTTATAGGGGAATGTCGAGATGGTCTGACATTCATTCATTGTCTGTAACCGCTTATCCAGTTCAGGGTCGCTGAGCCTACCCAGAATCACTGGGCCCAAGGCATTCTCTAACATTTTCACTCATAATTTATGTTTCTTATAAATTATAAATCTTAAAATGTTTATTTTAATACATTTGTCTAAAGGTTAAAGAGAATGATCAAATCACCGATTATTGTTAAACTTAATAAAATGTCCCAACTTTTTGGAAATGGGGCTTGTACATTATGGCACATTTTAAATTTCAATAATGATTATTTTAGAAGGATCCCAATAGTGAATCTTTGTGCCAAACGTCTCCCTTGGCAGTTTTATATGGTTCCAAATATTAGTTAATTTCATTCACCAAAACATCTCTCTCACTCTCGCTCTCTAGGTCGCTCATCACTGTTTCCTTTCGAGGATGGTTTTCTTGATGACCCTCATGGTGACCAGTCTCTGACCCCAGGTCTGAACTCACCCACTCGCTGCCAGAATGGAGAGAGAATGGAACGCTACTCCAGGAAGGTCTTTGTTGGTGGACTGCCTCCAGACATCGATGAAGGTAAATTGCACACTTAAAAGAAAAGGGGGGAAAAAGGACTTGATAACACACTTTTCTGATTCAGGATTTCTAGTATAGTTTTATTTTATACGTTTTATTGTTGTTTAGTTTTTGTTTGTTTCAATGGCATGCATGATCCCTTTTTTCAAGTATCTTACTAAAGCTGTTTTTCCGTGGTTTTACTGTCTTTCCTGAATAAAATATTTGCACTTTTCTGTCAGTTAAGCTCTAATGGTTTAAGTTTTTAGCTCATGCTGAAATTATCCATGTGTGTGTTACATTGCTCTGGGCTGTTAGTGATGTCTTTTGTTGGCAGCGAACAGACTCTGAGTGAGTGACAATACATGATACTTTACACTCAAAAATTTTGAAGAATGCCACAGGCTGCTGGGCTGTGGGAATCTAGTACTTTTAAATTAGGCCATAAACTAACACGCACACACACACACACACACACAGGCTGAATAAACTCTAGTTACATAGTGGTCCCTGGCCTGTTGGAAGATTCACAGCACAATGAGGTCAGTAATAAAACGAATGCTGGTTCGGAAAGTCTCACACACCCTTGTGTCCCGGACATGGCTCTAATTTGAATTGTAGCTGTGAAAGATGATGTAATATATTTCCTTTATGATGTCTGCAGTCATTGTTTTTGTCCTAAATTTTTCTTTTTTCCTTCCCCAGATGAGATCACCAATAGTTTCCGTCGCTATGGACACCTGGTTGTGGACTGGCCCCATAAAGCTGAAAGCAAGTCCTACTTTCCTCCTAAAGGTAAAGACCGCACCTACTTTTCTTCTACTCTATCCACTAAACCAACTGGGCAAAGTAACCACAGGTGGTACATTACTGTGCCAATGTTTATGCACCTGAGAAGCATGAATGTGTTTGTTTAACCCTTGACAAACCTTTCCTTATGGCAGTCCGGCATTATTTGAGGTAAAAATCCAATACCTAGTTTTACAGAGGTTAATAAATACTGCATTATGTTAAATCAAGTGTGTTAAATCCATATTATAAAGGAGGATGTCTGGAAATACACTTATTTCTTCACAATAGCTTACAACACTATTACAACTATCTACACCACACTAATTGAGAAGATTTATTTTCAATATTTTTGCACAGTACAATTGAGTAAATGTTGCTACTTACTGACACATTCTGTGTATAAAATGTTTGACTTCCACTTGGTAGCAGCTTAGCTGAGGCTTTCTTGGTGCAGTAGTCTGTTTTGTCATGAACAAGCAGTGTAGTTTCTAGGTTTGCTGTTAAATTGTAATTGTTAAGGCCTACAAGCTGTAAATGCTGCATATTGGAAGAATTAATGAGCAGTTTGGTTGTTTACTGGAGCTCATTTTGTACTAACCATTATCATTTATCATCAATAAAAAGAAGGGCCTGCCTCATGAACATGGCATGCACAGGCACATCTAGACAAGCACGCTTAGGTAGACAAAAGAAACACACACTCACATTGAGGGGAGAGTGTTTGTGCTGGTATCTAGAACAGGAGAGGGTCTCCGGCTGGAGAGGAAAGTTTCGCTTGGACAGGTGATCAGAGCCAGGCTCCTTCTCTGGAACCTCTGTCATCTCCAGAATGCTCATAACTCTGCATGTGTCATATCAAGGAAACTATTAAAGCAGGCCTGGAAGTGACTAGAATTCTTCATACTGAGGGTAATATACTGCATCTGGAAAAGGGCTGCAAACCATGCCAGTTACTTTTCCACCCTTTTTCTTTCTCTGTGTTTCTCTCTCTCTCACTCTCATCGTGCTCTCTCCTCTTTTTGGAATTCAGAAACCTTGTACTAAAATAGCTGTGAGCTTGAAGCTGGTTCAGAGACTCTGGTGTCCTTGTAGGGGAGTCAGTGGAATACAGGAGGAACTGATGGGGGAAAAACTAAAAGCTGTGATCTGTGATGATTTAGAATTAGGAATTAGTACCCCAAAAGGAATCCAAAAGTTTGACATTTTTTAATAGTGATGAAGGTTTAAGGTTCTATAAAAAGTGAATAAAAATATTGGACTATCTTTACTAAGAATATTACATATTCTTATATTTAAAGGGGGAATATTATACCCCGTTTTCTGTATGTTAATACTGTTCTGGGTTCATAATGACACATCTGTGAAATGCTTTGGTTAAAATACCACAATGATCAAACAACACATCACTGTCCTCCTCCTGTCTAAATAGTCCTGTTCAGAAGGGCGGCTTTCAGCACCTTTTCCTTTAAGAATGAGCCACAGCTCACATTCAGTGCAAGAGCCCAGGTGTGAGGTGTGTGAGCAGAAACTAATGTAAACATGGCTCAAGAGGTGTGATGGGAGAGACTTGGACGACAAAAAGTAAAAGCTCAACATCAGAATAGCTCTTTTTATTCCTTGTTTACTGACTTGGGTTATTTCTCAGTTGCGATTAATGTACAATTGCATTGAAAAGTAATTTTTGTTTTTAATATGTCCGCTTTTGAAAGAACTATGTAAAATTTGGTATATTTGCAAATGGGCTCCCCCTAGAGTTGCTGTTTTTATAGCACTGTCGTAAACGTTGGAGGGGAGGGAGTTTGAGTGGTTTCCTCCTCTTTTGCACCCTCCTCCAAAAGTTATATAGTGCAGTTTCTGTAGTGCTGAGCCCAAAATAGCACAACCTTATTCTCCAAAAACTGGGCAGTGGGAGGTCTCTCAGATTTTTAAGCTGTAATCTTAAGGTTGAAATACTACCTATAGTTGCTGTAGTGAAACTGACTGTCCGTTGGCCAAACGGAAGCAGGCGGTGTTACCACTGTTTTACCAACTGGGCTTAATATATTTAAAGTGTTTAATATACTCCAGTGATAGAAATATGGATATAAGTTGATTCTTACAATACAATTGACCTGTATTACTTTATTATTGTTTTTGCCACATTATTTTTTCATTCTAAGCTTGCCATTCCATTTCACCACGACTAAGACATTTAGAGTTGATGTGTTTCAGGTGTAAATTTGTCTCACATCATACAAGTCTTAATGTGTAGAACAGTACAGGGTCTTCACCGTCAAATTTTATGATCCAAATGGTACCACACCGATCGGAAGTATAAGCGTGCCAGTCCAACACTCGAGTCTCTCTTCTTCTACAACCATGCCCTTGTATCTCCTTGAAGGCAGTATATGTTGTTGTTTGTAAGTGTCAGCATTAATGGAGCAGTTGCAGAAGTGTAAATTACCTTTGACATTCCCATACAGACCTTGGCATTTTGACTTCTTACTACTAACAGTCTACATGATATTTCTATTTATTTTGCTCCAAAATACACGGCAAAAACACTTGAAAAACTGATTCAACTGACCATAACGTGATTTCCCTGTGATGGTTTATACAGAGTCCAGGAGTGGCTACTTTTTGGGAGAGTAAAGTTTTAACTGACATTTTTGGATGCATTGTACGTACTGGAGTTTTGACAAATGTTTGCCAAAGTGATCTTGATTCCATGTGGTTATATCGAGTATAAATGAATGACGTTTCTTGAGGTAGTATTAGAGATCACGGTTATTTGGCTTTGGTTTATGCCTTTCATGCCCTGAAATTCCTCCAGATTTTGTGAATCTTTATATAAGTCATCATGCATTAATCGGTAAACTACCAATGACTTATAAAGGAACCGTGCCATTCCTGGAAGCTGCCAGTCTTTAATCATGTATCTATATCTAGGGTTTACTAATGTGTTTTTAATACAAAGCAAGGCAGACTAGAGCTGCATTATGCAGGAATATAATTACAATATGGTATTTTGTCCACATCACAGTCCTAGTTCTAATTCCTCAGCAGATGTGTGAAACGTGGCCAGTGGTCATCAATCTCTCCTCATATTGAAAAGGTCTGCAGGCTTAAGGAGTGGAAGATGCTGGTCAGTTTTCTCCTTGTGCAAAGTATAACGAGCTTCTGTGTCTCAAAGCCTTTGTGAAAGTACTTCCAGCTCACCACTGACTCATAGTGTGGCTCTGAACTCGTTCTGGCAAGAGGCAGTGCACTTGCCCATATGGTTTTCTAATACTTATTTGATTGCAAGTGTGCAGCTTCTCTGAGCGAACGTGTGTGTTTGTAGATAATCATCGCATTGTGGGGACCAAAATCAGTTTACACACTTTACACATTTTGGGAACATGATGTCCATATGGGATAAAAATCATGTCATGTCCCCATGATGTAAATCATTCCATTGTAAGGTGAAGATGTGTAGCTTGGTGCTGCACTCTGTCCTCTATGTACACTCATTTTATTATTTTTTTTATGTTGTTATGCTGTTTGTGTTCTTTGTATTGCAGTGTCTTTGTTTTTTTTTATGTTCTTTTGCTCCAGGGACCTGGAGGTTGTGGGTTCAGGTCCTGCTCTGGGTGACTGTCTGTGAGGAGTTTGGTGTGTTCTCCCTGTGTATGCGTGGGTTTCCTCCGGGTGACTGGCTGTGGGGAGTTTGGTGTGTTCTCCCTGTGTCTGCGTGGGTTTTTCCTACGGGTGACTGGCTGTGGGGAGTTTGGTGTGTTCTCCCTGTGTCTGCGTGGGTTTCCTCCGGGTGACTGGCTGTGGGGAGTTTGGTGTGTTCTCCCTGTGTCTGCGTGGGTTTCCTCCGGGTGACTGGCTGTGGGGAGTTTGGTGTGTTCTCCCTGTGTCTGTGTGGGTTTCCTCCGGGTGACTGGCTGTGGGGAGTTTGGTGTGTTCTCCCTGTGTCTGCGTGGGTTTCCTCCGGGTGACTGGCTGTGGGGAGTTTGGTGTGTTCTCCCTGTGTCTGCGTGGGTTTCCTCCGGGTGACTGGCTGTGGGGAGTTTGGTGTGTTCTCCCTGTGTCTGCGTGGGTTTCCTCCGGGTGACTGGCTGTGGGGAGTTTGGTGTGTTCTCCCTGTGTCTGCGTGGGTTTCCTCCAGGTGACTGTATGTGAGGAGTTTGGTGTGTTCTCCCTGTGTTTGCGTGGGTTTCCTCCGGGTGCGCCAGTTTCCTCCTGCGGTCCAGAAAACACGTCGGTAGGTGGATTGGCGACTCAAAAGTGTCCGTAGGTGCAAAGCCAACCCCATCCACACTGTTGTCTTAGGCACACTGATAAATTATTATTATTATTATTTGTTTTTCCTATTATATATGAACTATGATATCTCCATTCTGTTTGGTCTTTTGATATTAAACATAACCTTTCATGGCATTTAATGCCTGCACTTTCTACCTAATTTGACAGAAAAGCTCTGTGTGTCATTGCATTTCCTGCAATGTAACTTTAACTCATGAGCATATTGCAATGTCAATGCGGACATGACATATTGTTCAGCCCATTCTTGGGACTCACGGAGAACCTGATCAGATTAAAGTGGTTACTGAATAAATGAAGACTTTTTTTGTGTGTGTTTGAGTTTGTGCTAGAAATTTGATTTGTATACATTATGCATTTAGTTTTTTTTTTTCTTTTTTTATGTGTACATAGCGTTCAAATATGTACAGTTTACATTAAACAATTAAACCATGAATGTATATCCATGAAATCCAAAGATGTGCCAGTATTATTAGCCAGGATATGTCAGACCAACCCTAGACTGTAGTGAAACCTAGACAGAGCACCTGTACTTGAGTATCACCTATAGTTTTTTAGAGCTGGGAGTAAAGCCAGGGACAGAGATGGCATTGATTTCAGACTTTGCTTTATTACTGCATACTGCTGTGTTAGCTCTTCTGACAGGACCTGCCTTAAGTTTGAATGATTTAAATTATTTAAATTTAAAAAAAATTTAATTTTGTCCATGTGCCAAATCAGCAGTTCCGACTCTACCTGTGCTGGCAGCACTTGTTCAACTCTATGTGTGCCTAATGTTTACATGCAGTGATTTGTATCACTCTTTTACAATGATGATATTTGTTATTATTATGCAGGTAATGCCATAGGACTGAAATAATTGCTATTATATAGTCTGTAAACTGTTACAATATGTTTATGTCTTGATGAAATGCTGTTGTTGTAATTTCATTTCTAAAAAGGCATTTGTCTTGCCAAGCACACTGTACCTAAGGTTATGCACTTTTATATGTTTATGATTTATTCCAAAATAGGGCTGGACAATAGGGTGGCCAAAACTTATATCACGATATGTTTCTTAATTTTGGTCGATTTGATATAACTACGATACACTGCAAAAACCTCCAAGAACAAACAAGAAACATGACATCATCAACACAAACCTATTGGCTTTGTCAGTATTAATATTTGTAAACAAAACTTTAAATTGAGTACGCTGAACTGACGGCAGTGCCCTGTGATAAATGTCAGTCAGTGACAGATGTTGTAAATAATATACAGGAGGTCCTCGGGTTACGTCAGTCCCGAGTTACGATGTTTCGTGGTTACGACACATCTCCCATTTACTGTATAAATCCTTGTTTCGACTTAAGTGGTTTTGCTTCATAAACGTCGTAACGCGAACTTGGCGAACGTGTTTGGTGTGCGCGGCGGAAGAATACACGGTTACGCGGCTCGAGGAGGATAGGTGTTAGGATAGGATAAGTGCTTACAGTATGTTATTTACGTACCGTATGTACATATGTTCCGACTTACGGCGCAACGTAGGAACGGATCAACGTCGTAAGTCGAGGACCCCCTGTATATTGAAATACTGAAAATATGTTTAAAAATCATATCATTGTTATTGCAAATTTTATATTGTGATTATATATTGATAGGGAATTATTGTCCAGCCTTATTCCAAAATATTAAGTGAAAAACAGGCATTGCAGGTGGAAAAGCCATATTTATCTGTGTACCTTGTAGAGGGATTTATTGATTGTTTTATTTATTTCTTTTCTTCTTTACTTTAACTTATGTATATGTCTGTATGATACTGAAAAGAAGTGACTAAATTAAAATGCATGCATAGACAGACAGACAGACAGAGAGACACACACATAAACAGTTAAGAGACCATTGGCCTGAGAGCTGTGACTGTGACTGAAGAAAGCCATGTATGTTCTGCTGACAGTGACAAATATGAAAAAAGTAGAGAGGAGCAGAAAGAAGCATGCTTTTTGTCTTCTTACAACAATCTCTCTCTCTCTCTCTCTCTCTCTCTCTCTCTCTCTCTCTCTCTCACTCTCTCATATATGAAAACAGTAAACTACATAAGACAAATGTTAATTTGACACAAAACTGCTAATATTGAGATCCTTTATTCTACTATGTTTTCTTGGAAGAAAACTGATTTCCATAAATGCTCTGCATAACCTTTTGTAGGGGCCAGTTTTATGTTTTTTTTTCCCCGCCCGCAAATATATATATATATATATATATATATATATATATATATATATATATGTAATTCAACAAATACTACATAAACGTTCTTATTAAAGTATAGAAGATGTGTATTTACTTTCACTATAAAAATCAACAGATAAATATATAAAAATAACCACACTTCTGCCTCACTTTCTGCTCCTTTGATCTTTATTCCCACAGTCATAAAATTTAGTTTGCGTCTGTACAGCTTTGTTTCTGTGCTGCTGGCACATTCTCCAGCTCTGTCCTTTTCTATCTATCTGTTTCTGGGTCTGCACTGTGTCATTGTGTTTCTCTGTGTTTCACAGTGTACTTTTAGAATGTGACAGCACTGTTTTGCTTTGAGCTTCTGTTTTTTTTTTTTTTTTTTTTTTTTTTAATTCTTCGCGCTCGCTCGCTCTCATGCTTCTATTTTTTCCTGTTGTATTTAGTCTTGTGTTTTCTTTCTTCTTTTTAGTATTATTTCTACTGCTCTCTCTCACTCGCTCTCTATTACTTTCTCGTTCTCCCTGCCTTCTGCTTCCACTTTCCCTTCTGGATACCCAAAAATATGAGATGAGTAGATGAGTGCTTCTGTCTGGCCAGGAGAAGCTGTGTGTGTGTGTTTCAGCACCTGTTGCTTTAGTGAAACTCAAGTGTTCTCTGTCTCCTTGCTACACACTCGCCTCACCACACTCCTTTTAAAGCTCTGAGAGTAGTTTATCTTATGTAGAGTGTATGGGTGAGGACATTTAAGGTCATTTTGGCAACCGGCATGTGTGTGAGCAGGCGTGTGCAATTACAAGGTGAAGCTGCAGATTCGAAACAAAAATGTGTGTGTGTGTGTGTGTGTAAATTAAGGTTTGTTGTAAAAGAAAAAAAAAGTTGGTTGCCAGTAGCACAGCTGTTCGCTCTTACCACACACCGAGAGTTTACAGTTCACAGTTCCAGAGACAGAAAGAGAGAGAAACTAGACTCTGGTTGACACCACAATACACACAGCATAGTCAAATATATATGGCAGCCACTGTGCTGCTATATTGGTCGCCCCCCCCCCCTCTGCGCAGTAAAATAAGTGTGTGCAAAAGGAAGTACGTTCTCAAAAATGTTTGGGTATACACCTTGTGAAATAATGAAAGCCTATTCAAAGTTATACTTGTGATCCTCCATCGCACCCAACATGACTGGGTAAAGGCAAATGCAAGCTTATTCTGAGACAAGTGAAGGCAACTGGATGCCTCAACACACTTGGAAAATGTCCCAAATCTTTTATTCCATCCAGCTGACACCAGCACTTTATTTACTTATTTATTTGTTTGTAATTGTTCATTGTATGAACTCTGTCTCTCAGTACAAGGTATGATCATTTCACGTTTCTGAGTGTTCAGTTTCCACTGTGGTGTGACTTACCCGTAGACCATACATCAGTCAACCACAATGTTATGACCCCCTCCACTCATTTTCTCAGCTCCACTGATCATAAAGGAGCACTTTGTAGTTCTACAATTAAAGGCTGTTGTCCACTTGTTGCTCTGCATACATTGTTTGCCTCTTTTTACTCATTTGTTGGTCAGTGGTCAGTGATTATCTTTGGGCAGTAACAGGCTTTCCCCCCCTCTCTCTCTTTTCTTCATTCTTTTCAGTTTATTGGACTAAATCTCAAGCAAGCTTCCAAGTTATTATCAGTGAGTGGGGATCAATATGTGGACTCAATTATTTTTCATGTGAGATAGTCTAGATTGGTAACAACAATATTGTTTATAAAACTGGGTAAGTAAGAAAAGGTTTATTGGAGCCGATATACTGTAACTCTGTCAGCAGCTGGCTATTTCCAAACCCTTGAGCTCACTTTGAGTCAAATCTCTCTCGCTCTCTTTCTTTCTCTCTCTCTCCCTCTCTCTCTCTTATACACACACACATATATGTCTCTTTCTGTGTCTCTGCAGGTTATGCCTTCCTGCTGTTTCAGGAGGAGAGCTCTGTTCAGGCCCTCATTGATGCCTGTATTGAAGAAGATGGAAAGCTGTATTTGTGTGTCTCCAGCCCCACTATCAAAGACAAACCAGTGAGTTTAACTGCACCAATGATCACTGATGAGGCAAAAAATAATAATAAATGAAAGACATTGAGTTATTAAAATAATTGTTTTGTTGGTTTTCATTTGTCTATTTAACATATGGAAGCTTTGCATTTTTTTATTTTTTATTTTTTGCCTCGGTAGGTAAAACATTTCTTTGCTGTTCAAAGAAAAACACCTATCTCCAAAATATTAACTTTACAGGAGAAGTTAAAAAAAAAAAGAAACCTCCTTAATTTTAATGGAAGTCAGTATTCAATATTAATATTAACAATAATCAAGGAGCATTTCTGTTGGTCCTTTCTTCGTGAAGTTTTTCACAAAACCTGAAGGAGAGCTGGTGTGTTCAAATGATGTCATAAACTTCAAATGGACAGTAATGGAGATACATGATATATCTTTGGACAGTTTTATTAATATAATGTTAAATATACATAAATTATAGCTGGCAGCTGTCCTTGTCACCTAAAGCTATATGAGAGTGTGCTGGTTATGTAACTATTAATTTCTTAGCAACATCGTATGTATTAGACATTATTTTTTAAAGCAACACTCCGTAATAGTTTTGCCTTAAAATTACGGCTTCAAAGTCATTGTGATGGTCCACTAACTTGTAATAGGGAGAACAGAGCCTCTGACACTGATACTCGGGGATCAGCACTGCAGAAACTGCACTATACAACTTTTGAAGGAGGGTAGGAACCCACCACCCCCTCACTCCCCCCCTCCCCACTGATTTGATTAAAGTGCAATACTGTAAAAATAAATTATACTAGGGAGCCCCAGGAGCAAAAACACAAACACAAACTGTTCTTTTAGATGCTTCCTGACAAACTGGTCAGGAAAAGCAGTGTGTTCACTTCAAAAGCCATTGTTATGGGAAACTGGGAACAGACCTGTCTTCTCTGTCCTTCAGGTCCAAATCCGCCCATGGAACCTAAGTGACAGTGACTTTGTGATGGATGGCTCTCAGCCTCTGGACCCTCGTAAGACCATCTTTGTAGGAGGGGTTCCACGACCTCTACGTGCAGGTGAGGAACAACATGGAAGGCTAATTATATTGGTCCATTTTATGAGTTACACATTCTTTCTCTGTACATGTGCTTATTGGTCTGTCTGCGTGTGTGTGTGTGTGTGTGTGTGTGCGTGCGTGTGTGTGTGTGTGTGTAGTGGAGTTGGCAATGATTATGGACAGGCTGTATGGATTTGTGTGCTATGCTGGAATTGACACTGATCCTGAACTGAAGTATCCCAAAGGAGCTGGTCGAGTGGCCTTCTCCAATCAGCAGAGCTACATTGCTGCCATCAGTGCTCGGTTTGTCCAGCTGCAACACAATGACATCGACAAACGGGTAAGAACACGTAGAGAACACAAGTGTTTATATTTTTTATTTGATGTATGGATCATATTCAAAAATAAGTCGGGACAAGGCAAAATGAGTCACTTGCAATATTCAGGTTGTATACTGTTGTGAAATGTCCTAGAATAAGCAGGTTAATAGAGCAACAGATGATGTCATTTGGTGTAAAAGGAGCCTCCACAAAAGGCTCAGGATCTGCAAGCAAAGATGGGTCATGGCTGACCATTTTATAAACTTGTTATTATTTATCAACTTGATTAGCCAAAAATAATGGCTATCTTTGTCAGTTTAATACAGGCAAATGATTAAAAAAATCAGTCCCAGCTTCTCAATTAATAGATTAATAGACTTTATATTGCTTTTTTTATGTTATGCCTGTTTGGTAGATGTGGAAAGTATTGATTGAACAAAGAAAATTATTAAAATTCTTGCAGATAAATTATAGTCTTTATATTCAGTCTGTTTTATCAATATAACATCTTTTAATCTATTAATATCAAACAGAAAAGACACACTCTTCTCAAAATGGGTTCTGTATAGCACCAAATAAATGGTTAGTCACAAATGTATTGTGATAACCCTTGCACTGCGAGTTGAAAGTCCAAACCTCTGATTGGCTAACGGAGAACTTTCTGGACTCAATGGATGTGTTCAAGTTCTACCATGTCACAGAACTGGGTGGTCAGCATTCTGCTCAGTGATAATCTAGTGGGTGGTATTGGTGATGACTAAAAAATTAGGTTGTAAATGTAGTTAAAAAAACAAACAAAAGTTTGCCACATAGTTTTGAAAATCATTGAACTTTAGATAAATCCTAAACTATAAATAACTATGTATTTACAGTAGAAAAGGATTGGATTGGATTTCTCCTAGAACCATATTCTTACTTTCAAAGTAGGTCTCCTGTAATTTTCAGAACTTTCAGCTGTGTGTGTGTGTGTTCTTATATTACTGTGTTTATGTGGGACAAATGTATGCATGTGTGGAGGGATCATAGATCATGACTCTCAGAACTCTACACTGCCAGACGGTCCATTCTGGTTGCCAGTGTGCCCTGGTCGGCCTCAGAATATTCCTCATTTCCTACAATGCAAACGGAAACCTTGAGGCCGGCCATGTAATCTACATGACCATTGGCTTCTGGAGGGATGACAGACTTTTTGAAGTCTCAGACATAGTCTGCCTAATTATAGGCCTTTTTCATTTTCTTTTGCATGCATGTCCAGTGGAGCTGGTGGGTATTTTAGTCATGTTGTTCGGTAGGGCACAAGTGATGGTGACCAGGCTAAGACTGGCAGTCTGCCAGAGCAGTCAGATTAAGGGTGATGTGTGTGTGTGTGTGTGTGTGTGTGTGTGTGTGTTTGTTAGAAAGAGAGAGGGTGGTGGGGGTGGAGGGAAAGAGAGATCCTAACCCTACCACCCAAAGGCAACCTGTGTTTTTCTGTAGTAAATTAGCAGAAACATAGGATACGTATCGTCGCTGTCCAATTAAAATCATGTATCTTCATTTTTGTGGGATTTTTAGTTTACTACATCATTTCCATACTACATCACACCGCAGCTGCCCTTCACATTGTGTGAAAATGTCAATATGAATGGACCAATAGAAATGCTCCAAAATTAAAATATTTTTCTTTCACTTCCATTGAAATGTAGGGTTTTTTTTTTCTTCTACTGTACAGTTATTTATTTGGAGATGCATGTTTTTAATTGGACTGCAATATTGCGATCATCTTTTATTCTTTATTATTATTATTTTTTTTTTTTTGCATGTTGCAAGTCTGTATAAATTTGTATCACCAACACTGTTGTTTACTGTTGAGCTTATAACTGCAAATGTGCATTCTCCTGCTAAATGTTTTATAGAGACTAGCCATAAACTTGTTCAGTTCAACCCAAAAAAAACGAAGCTAGCAATTTATCATTCAACAAACATGAACACGTTTCATGAAACAATACCAAAATGCAAAATCAATCCTTTAGATAAGGAAACATATTAGACATCAGTTAAAATAGTAAAAGCACTTATCTTCTGTTCTTACAATTTATAAACGTACCAGGTGACTTTATACATGGTGTTAGAATTGTTTGGAAATTTGTATATGTTTAATTTGCACAGAATAATAGGTTTCTGAGGCAGGGAAATCTGTCTATGTTTTATATTGAATATGCCTTTTTTATTTATGGTTCCTGTTGAGGGTATCAAACCCTGATCTGCAATTCATGGTAATTTCTCCTCATCTTTGTTGTACTGGAGGGTTGTGGTGACTCAGCAGGGGACTAGGTTGGCCCTTTGATGTGTGATATTTAAGGGAAGGCCAGGTGTAATTGCTTTCACTGCATCTGGGTGCCATTTACACACAAAGGTGACCGTGACATTTTCCTTGTCTGTGTGATTGGACAATGAAACAGGACTCCAGGTTTATATCTCTGCTCTAAATAGATACCCAAATCATTAACCTTAATTCATTTCCTTGCATCAGACTCAGTACCTGAAGTTAAAAATGGATTTGTGGCAAACATGTGGAGATGGAGTATAGAGCAGAGTGAAATGGACAGTAGATAGAATGTCATTATTACATAGAACAGTGTTTCTTAATCCTGCCTCAGGAACCTGCAGCACTTGCATCTGCAGCTAATTCAAGCTAAAACACACACGATAGACTGTCAGAACATACCCTCACATCTCAAAAGGCTAAAAAAAACTATCTTACCTCATAATGGAATATAATGCAACAGGATTATCATGAAATTGTAACACCATGCAGTGTTTTCAAAAAATGCAAAATAGTAACAAAATACAACAAAAATTGAGATGCTGCATTTAAAAAAAAATACAACATCCAGAAAAAAAGGTACTTTTGGAGGTTTTTAGACGGTGAAGGCACCTCCAAACTTTGAAAAGCATGAACCGAGATGATAATGTTGCTCAATTCCTGCTCCATAGGTAAATAATATTGACGTATTTCTGCTGTAGATTGAACTGACTCTATATTCAGAGAGCGCTAACTGCATTAAAGTAAACACAAAAAAAAAACTCAAAATAAAAACCGAGTTTTTGTGGTAGTTCAAATGGTGAGTAAAAACTTCCAGGCAAGTTAAATTTCAGCTACGTACGAACCTTAAGACGTGGAGCTTCTGAACATAAACAAAACAGAGAACTGCGTTTCTTCACAATCGTAGCCGTTCCCTCTAAATCACAATTACATTGCAAGAGAACACTCTATATTTTTAAATTGAAGTTTTGTTGAATTCCTGTTCACTTATGATATTAACATCTGATTTGTTTTTGAGTGTGGAAATTTTGCACACAATTTTACAATTTTTAAACTCTGAAGTAAACCTCAGTTTGTGTGTTGCTGTAAAAACTTCAGCCGTAACTGGTCGAGTGTGTGTTTGTGTGTGTGCATGCGCAGGTGGAGGTGAAGCCGTATGTGCTGGATGACCAGATGTGTGACGAGTGCCAGGGGGCTCGCTGTGGGGGGAAGTTTGCCCCCTTCTTCTGTGCCAACGTCACGTGTCTGCAGTACTACTGCGAGTACTGCTGGGCCAGCATCCACTCCCGCGCTGGCCGAGAATTCCACAAACCGCTGGTCAAGGAGGGTGGTGACCGACCCCGCCATGTTTCCTTCCGCTGGAGCTGATGAGGGGTCACTCCAGCCTCCACCCCACCCCCATCAACACCACCCAACGCAACCAATTAACCACCACCATCACCATGACAAGCAAACGAGTACAACTGAAGCTAACATGGGTCTTTTATCTTTTCTTTTAAGGAAAAAAAAAGATAATAATCAACAGCTCTTAATATCCTTGTCCACTATACTCTCTGCTAACGAACCCTCAGACAAATAAGAATTTTGAGAGGGTTTTTTTTTCCTGCTCAGAAATTGCACTTTTG
Source organism: Hoplias malabaricus (assembly GCF_029633855.1). Lineage (NCBI taxonomy): Eukaryota > Metazoa > Chordata > Actinopteri > Characiformes > Erythrinidae > Hoplias > Hoplias malabaricus. The sequence continues at coordinate 34,332,711 of NC_089807.1, read as the reverse complement.
GCACACATGTACACAAACCACACTTGATGTTGTTAGCTAGGTTGTGAGAATACTGTTCTTTTCCAGTTTACTTTGGTTTTACGTTCCTTTTCTTTTTTCGTTTTCCTGATTTGGTCAGTGAGTGTTCCCTATAAGAAAACTTTAGACAAGACTGAGACTATACACACACAATCACACCTAAATATAGACATATATTTAAAAAAAAGAGTATATTTTATTTTATATATCTATATATCTATATACACATAGATTCTTTTGTGAAAGGAGCATGCACTTAATTTCAGAAATGGTCTTCAAAGATTGCCCCAAGTAGAAAATGAGGGAGAAGGGGGATTAAAGTACCAAAGGTGAAACATCTATTATTCACTCAGAAAAATCAGATGTAGGTGACTTATGATGTAGCAAAAATCAGTGATTATGACATGCTGTAGTAAATGGTAAAAACAGCAGACCCAAATTAGAAGGATCCACCTATTTGCTCTCTGTTTTGGAATAAGTACTACTAATACCTCATGTTCACAATCAGAAATCTTTTATTTAGTTTTCTTTGCTTATAATTTTTAGGCCTTTATTTTTTTAAATAATGGTATTTTTTATGGTTATGTATGTGTAATGCTGCAATAGCTTTTGCTGCTAAATCCATGGTATATGAACCTATACCATAGTACTTTATTCAGGCTCGGGTGTGGATGAAATGAGGAAAGGTCAGGGCACCTGGTTGTGAGGGGGATGGACTAGCATGAAAGGGGGCTTCCCCTCCAGAACCGCACCTCAATGGGGGGTCCACGATTGCCCCTAAAACTGCATGTTTATCCAAATCAGGTTGCTGCATGCAATAGAACTTTAGTATCGAGTCTACTATTCAACTTGGCCCACATTGCACACCGTAGATGAACATACATAGCACGAAATACTGGACGGAATAGAGATGCAGAGGGGAGTTCGGATGGATAAAATCTCTGAGAGAGAGAGGGGGAGAGAGCATGTTCACATGATTACACTGCAATTACAGGTTAAAAGACCTAGATGTAGGATAGCCTTCAAACAAACTGTCTCTATAGTAGGTGAAGAACATATTTTGATTGTTAATATAATTGTGCAATTTTTTTATACAGTATGTAGTTAGGTTTGAGTATGCCTAGAACTGTGATTCGCTTTAACTGTTATTGATGTCTAACATAAGTCCTGTGAAACTACATCCCCAGTGTATACAGCACACACACACACACACACACACACATATTATATATATATATGCACAGTCTCTTCTCAGATTGTTGTCTCCTTGTTCCTCACACACTGACTTGTTCAAATACATAGACACACAAACGCACACACTTTTGCTAGTTCTCACTCACACACACAAACATTATGGAGATACAGTACTGTGCGAAAGTCAGAGACCACCTTTAATTTGTCTAATTTCCATTCAAAACCACAGCCATTAATGGCAATCTGTTGATTTTTTTTCAGTGTTTTGAGTGTTCTCACATTTTTTGAGACTTGAATTGAGGTTTTTAAAGAAGAAATTGGCATAGATACGTGTTTTCCATATCTCCAAATTTCAGATGTAGAATTAGACTTTGATTTTACCTCATTGTAGGTAACTTCTTAGTTTGAGTGGACAACAAACCACTGAGGGCTGGTCCCTGGCGTTTACACAGTATTGTAAAATTTGAGCTTGACTCTGAGAAACAACAGTTCTCTGTGTGTCTTTTTTTTAGTATATTGACATATCGGTTCCCTTTCCCTTGCCCCACCCACCCCCTAAAAAAAAAGAAAAAGAAAAAAGAGACAACCCACCAAAGAGCTCTGACGGTCTTTATTCAAAAAAACACAGTAGCGCTCTCTTCCCTTCTTTTCTATAGAACTAAGAGCAGGCTCTGGACACACACTTACTATACATATATATGTATGTGTATATGTGTGTGTATGTGTGGAGGGATGAGCTGAGATGCGCTTGCGCTCCTCCGAGGCCCAGAGCAGTGTGGCTGTAGGGCATTGGATTAACATTGCCAGAATATTGTGTGCTTGCTGCATTTATATACAGAATTATTTCCTGCAAAGCTTGAAGAATAGAAACAACCTGCTAATAATGATGGTGGATATTTTTGAAATGAAATGATCTATGGTTGTGGTGTGTGAGAGTGTTCGGGGCTAGAACAGGGCAGGGTTAAGGAAAAAAGGATAAACACAACAGAATGAAAACCAAGTATTGGCTGCTGACTTGGGGGGTATTGTTGAGTTTTGTAGAGAGACGGGGAGAGGCGGTGTCAGGGGCTTAGTGACACTGAGGCTTCAGCACATGGCTGTTCAGAGGATTGCGTCCTCAAAACACTGCAAACAAATTGTGAGTCTGTATCACATCCCTCTTCTCATTTAGCGATTTAGTGTGAGGGGAAAACCCGCAGCCCAGGTTTTTAGTCGTAAAGCTTTGGCTTTAAGATGGAACTTTTATTTTGTTTTGTTGCTGGAAAAATGAAAAATGAAAAAAAATAATAATAATAATGATTAATAAATAAATACATTTTTTAAAAAAATACTTTTTTACTGATTGAGGAAAAACCCAGAGAACTAACTTAAGAGCTGAATGAGTCATGGTGCGGATCCCCACCAACATGAATTCTGGGCGGTTTATTTGTGATATTTCCTTCCTTTGCCCAGATGTGTTTTCTATTTGTTCATTTTTCTGTAATAGACATTTGTTATGCACTACTCTTTGTATCTGGATGGTTAGCTATCAGTCAGCAATTTTATTTTATTATTATTCTTTTTTTTGTTTAAAGTAAGAGCGAGAGAATGAGAAAAAAATGTGTGCTTTCTGACTGACGTGATCTTTTGCAATACCTCAATTTTGAAATATAAATAGGAGAGAAATTGATATTTTCTAAGTAAGTTTATTCAAATACAAAATATATATTAATTTAAATTTGCAAGAAAATGATTTAACAGATGGTTAATTTTATTTTTGTCATGTTTATTTGCTTTTACTTATAATTTTATTTTATTTTTGAAAAAAAATATATATTAAAAAAATGCAACTGAAGGAGCTAGAGCTTTATAACTTTAACATAGTAACATTAGCTGAAGTGTAGAGTCTAAGCAAAAAGGAGTTCAAAGATTTCCCAAACTCAAGACAGTGTTAAAAAAAAGAAAAATAATAATATAAGAAATCACTTGCCTGTCCCTTTCCCTGACCCTTCCAAAAAGAAAAAAAAAACAGAGAAAAGGAATGAGAAGAAAAATTCTGTTTTTTTAGGTGCTTAAAAAGTCTTGTGAAAACCCTTCCCATGTTTCTGTAACAGGTTTCTACTCAGACAGTGACTAAAGCTGATCAGTGGAAACTCTTCATGTTGGCTTTTTCTTTTGGTTGTTTTCTTGTGTTTTTTTTTTTTAAGACAACTTTTATTTTGAAATGTAACCCTTTGTTTTGTAAAAGATGCAAAAATGCCCTTTGTTATCCTGACGTAGTTGAAGCTTAAATCATCATTTTGGAGGTTCTTGAGAAACCAGAGAAAGCGAGTAAAGAATGTTCTTTTTAAATCAGAGAAAGATCCTAAACGTTTCAGCTGTAAACTTGACCGAAAGCCCCCAAAGGTGCATCAGCGGTGTGTGGTGGCCTTCTATTCACACAAGACTTGAATTAGTCCCATTTTTTTAAGGCTATAACCTCGATTCTTTGTTGTAATGTGCAATACTGTTTGTACTGTTTGTAAAAAAGAGAAAAAAAAAAAAAAAAGAAAGAAAGGCATAAATCTTTATTGCAGATTTATTTTCATTGCAAGCATTGTGATTCACTAAAATCATTTTCTACTGTGTATTTACCTACTCTACATGCTAGTACCTTCCAGTGGTAATGTAGCCTTTGTACTGAGAAATTTTTTCATTATTTTTAGAGATTTTTTGCAAAAAAGAGAAAGGAATTAAAACATTTACATATTTTTTTTTCTTTTTTTTTATTATTTCAGATTTCTTTACAGACTTATTTCTCAACCATAAATATGAGCTATTTCTGGGGGAGACTTTCCTATCTGGTCAATGTCATTAATATTATTTTGTATTTTTACTTGGAATAAATTAATTTTATGATGCTAATTCTTAAAAAAAAAAAGAGAAAATACTTTTCTTTTTTGTTCATTTTATTTGATGAAGCTGAAAACCTTTGTAATGTTACTAAAGTGTCTAGAATTTTTTGAAATGCAAAGCTTTGTTAACTTGCTGATGTCGCTTACATTAGTGTGACGATCTAAAAGTGTGAAAAACGAAAAAGAAACAAAATGATGCTTGGTAATGTAAAGTGATTGGCAATGTATTGAATGAATGGGCAATAAAAGAAAATGGCAGAAAGGAGCAGACCTGAGGTGGATGTTGTGCTGGAGTGGGAGCCGGATACAGTGCTATAATTGCTTCTACTTTCATTGCTACCACTTAAAGCCCACTTTGTACTGTAAATGAAAAGTTTCTTGGCCAGAGGGGGAAGTCACAAAACCATTCTGGAAGCATGTTTCCACCCACAAATGCTCGGAGAAGAAGCTTTTTCCATCTATATCAGCTTAGGCCCAGACATAGTCCAGTAACGTTATGACCACCATGGAGATTGTAGGCCTGTATGTATTTGCTAAACTTTTCAAAGCCTTCGTAATGCAGCATTTTATATTCAATCTTCAGCTTGGGCAGGGAGTAAAACCATTGCTTTCCACTCAGCAGAACGGAATTTAATTCTACTCCACAGCACTATAAAAGTAAGAGTCCTTGGGCAAGACTCCTAACACTGCATTAGCCTACCTCTGTAACATGTAGGCGTTTGTCACTGTGTATAAAACCATCTGCCAAATACCGCAACTGTAAAACATTCTATATCAACAGAAACAATGGAAGTTTATGTCTAATCTACGAACTATCTTATCACCTCTATGTATATTTGCATTACCATAAATAACAGGTTGCACAAATGCTGCTCTTGCCCTCTGAGCGCTTCCCAATTATCCAGCTCTGGTGCCGTGGTCACCCCTTCTGTGCCAATGTCAAGCTAAGCAAGAATGTTCTTTTCTAGCTTGCCTTTTTTTTTTTTTTTTTTTTTTTTTTTAAAATACCTGTTTATTTGTCTTTTCTCTAATCCTAGACTTGCATACTAACCTGCTGGTGTCCTCTTTCTTGGTGTTGTTTTTGCTCATTACCGCTGAGTATTGATTAATGTTCTTAATTCACACTTAGGACACAGCAGCCATTTGTACCCCTTGTAAAGAAAGACCTCACTCCATAATCAAAATGGTCTCCAAACAGTTGGCAGGGGGCAAGGAAAGCCGTACAGTGATGGCAGTTACACATACTCTTTGTAGATGTCTATATATTTCATGTAACGCTAGATTTTGGGTAGTATGTATTCACCTGTGCTTCATTGTTATTCTCTGTGGGCAAATCTCCAGCCCGTTCAATCATGTTGTGATTAAAAAGAAGAAAAAAAAATTAAACAATTAAAAAAAAAAAAAAATCCACCCTGCAAATATATTTTAAAAAACGATAAATCAATTTCCTTTTCTAATTCATTTTAATTTATAACTAATGACAGGTTCCATCATGACAGGTTTTGAGATTGTTGACTTGGACCTGTGCTTGTCTAACGTTGTAGTTAAACTGTGATTTAAAAAATGAATATTAAAAAATAAAATAAAAAATCGGAGGGCAATGCTGCTATTGCTTATGACTTGCTTCAAGTTTGTAGTTCCCACTTTCATTATTTTCCCCTTTTCTGTACTAATGAGCAGATCTTATTAAACATAGTTGTATGATGCTGTGAAACTTTGTCGTCATTTGCATGGCCTCTCTCTAAAGCTCCTGTGCGCATGTTCTGTTTCTAATACACAACATTGCACTTTTCTAATGCCACCACTTAATGATCACTGGATTAGGAACACCTACCTTGTATCTACATTCTTTGTGCATTTAACCAGCTCCACTAACTATACAGGGGCACTTGTAGTTCTAGCGGTACAGACTCCTGTACCGGACTCCTACAGAGCAGCTATGATTTGGGTGGTGGAGCATTCTCAGAGCTGCAGTGTCACTGACATGGAGGTGATGCGTTAGTTTGTGTTGCACTGGTACAAGTTTTTAAACACCGTCCAACTACCCCGTTAGCCCTCCTTGCACATTTAAAGTCAGAAACGTGTTTGTAGTCCTCTATTCCATTAGTGGACACAAGATTGTGTTGACTTTATTTTTGATGGACTATTCTCAGCAGTCATACTGATGGCTATAAAGACTAGCAGTACGTCTCTCTGATCCTCTCATACCTGCATAATATGCACTAACACCACCATGTCAGTGTCACTGCAGCGCTGAGAGTGATACACTAACAAAATTATACCTGCCCTGTGATGGTCCTGACCGTTGAAGAGCAGAGCGAAACAAAGTGAGAGTACACTACACTCTGTAATTGTAGTAGTCCAGTTGTAGATAATGTGATGGCTTTTGAATTGCAAACTTTTTACAAAAATAGAACTGTGGATAAATAATTATTTGGTACCAAGTTCCACTTTAGCCATTCATGAATTCGAATGGTGAAACACTACTTGGACATAGTTTGAACTTCTCTTGTGCTTTCAGAAAAAAAAAGTTAAGTGTGAGTGGGGGAGCACATTTAATTGCTTCAAAGTAGTGAGCATGTATTTTGCTATTTATAAATGTAATTCCATTTTATTGCTGGTGGCAGCATGTGTCATGTTTTCTAACTGGTCACAACACTGACTTTTTAGCTTTAGCCTTTTATTTATTTATTTTTTAAGACCAGTTAGATTCTAAAGAATAGAGCTCAGATGCTGGTTGATGTTGAATGTAATCCTTTGCAATTCCACAAGTTACTTAAATAGTTGGTTTGATCTGATATTTCAGTCGTTCTACTCAGGATTTTTTTTTTGGGAAGGTACATTTACCCAAGTATGGATTTAGGATGCTCTCACTCTGAAGTAACCCTTGAGAGCTACAGCTGGGTTAACAATATCAGGATTAAAGCTCTCAACCCAGACTTAAATCTTCAAACTGCTCAGGTATTTACAATAAATGAATAAACAAAATAAAAATAATAAAATACTGCATTAAAAGTGTCTCCAGGGATTAAAAATTCCAACATTTGCAGTGTTGTAGTATGAGCTCCTGGGAGTTGACCCAGCACACCTTTATTTTTTTTTTTATTATTTTTTTTTTTTTTTATAAAGATAACTAGATAACCCAAGCAGAGAAAAGCACTGATACATGCACCTACAGTTATGCGCTCTTTGACACAGAGATTTAAAAGCTTAATACAAAATAAATATTTAAAATTTAATTAATAAATATTAAAAGTTATATATAAAAAAAGATACTTTCCTGCAATTAAGTCAAAAAAGTTTCACAGACTCCCATCTACACTGTCACAAAGTACATTGATGATGTCACAATGGTCCCATTCATATTTGTGTTTCCATTGGCTGTTGTAACATTATTGATCTAAACATTTTCACAGCTTATGGTAAAGAGTTACAATAAATTTCAACAAATATTCAGAGCTTTACGTGTACATACATCCATTACCTTCATACATGAAGTGTTTTGGTTTTTGCATTATAAAATTCATCACATGCCAATGGCTGATGTGTCTAGGCCTATGTACAGAATAAAGAAAAATTATTTTAAACGGAATTATCAAAATCAAGTAAACAGCCCATTAAACCCCACAAAAATCCAGCTTTGTTCAACAGCACATTGCACCATTTTTTGGAAAAAGAAGAGGCAGGCATCAAAGAAAGCTCATTAGAATTTATTAAAATTCTATCAGCTTAATCAAAGAAAGCAAATTACAGAAGTATTTACAAGTCCTTGTTTTTGCTTTTTTTCCTTTTTTAAAACTATTCAACAAGGTTCCATGAGCATCCTATGTCTGCCAGGTAAATAGTACCTATGAATATAGTCAATTCCATGTCCGTCATGGTCAGACATGTCACATTTTCTCCGTGTGCAAACGTGTTACGGCAGGCTGTGTGTTTTGGAACTAATGTGGTGTGTGAGGGACTGAGAGGCACTGTGCTTCAGAGGAAAGACTACTGCCTCCTAGTGGAAATGAAGATGAGTTTTTTTTTTTTTTGCATTATATTTTCAGTTCTTTTTGTCCTTTCTAAAAAGCCTCTACGTCACCCCCTAGTGATCTACATAAAAGGCTGCAGAAGCCTTGAGTGCAGCAGGGATTGCCAAGACGGCTATATCGTTCTACAAAAATAAATGAAATACAAAATCCTAAAGCTCATGTCTAATAAGATCAAAATACTGATAGGTGATTCCGCTTTGAGGTAAGCTTTAAGACTGTATAGAGGAAGGAAAGTAGTGGATTATACTGATAAACGCTTCTTACATCTCTGTCAGAAACACTATGCAGAATCTCCCACAGTGAGTGTGTCTAAGGACTGAGGCAAGTCCTGGTGAAAGGGCTAATTTACAATCCTGTTCATCCTGGGCTTGGATGGAGCCGGCAGTAAGGGGTGCGCATGGAGTGTAACGGTGTCTTTATGACAGATGAGGCTCACGCGAATTGGACCAATCAAAAACTGGGGGGAATAAAATCATGGTCAAATGTCTTTCTGCTGATGTTCGAAGCCTAAAAAGGTTTTGATTAGGAACCAAGTATGACCTTGGCATGTAATAACAACAAAATGATGGTCCATTACTAGGGACTGGGGTTTGCGTATGGAGGCTGCCTCAGTGGGATGTTCAGGGTTAATGAAGTGAAAGCATGAAGCTGTCCAGGTTGTATTCAGCTTCATACTGTTGCTGGTCCCACAGCTCGCCCAGTCCATCCAACACAGACTTCATGCTGGCCTTTCCTGAGGAGGAGGCCATGTCACTCCTCTCTGCTTTATCATCCTACAGCACAAGGACAACAAAATATGCATTAGAACAGACGGCACATTCTTAATTATGTGCATTTATTCATGTGAAACCACACTGCTGTCAGAAAGCATGTGTCCCTTTGTGTAGCTGCGCAAAATAAAGACTTGTGGGTGTCGTCTGCATTAAAGCCTGACAACAGGCATTGCGTCTAAAACAACATTCTGTCACATAAAAGATGGCCAATACATGAAGCCAAGCATGTTTAAATGCCATTGTTTACTGTGATCTCCTGCATGTGTGGGGATTACATTACAATTAGAAGACTGTGGGGTCAGGCCTGCATTCCACAGGGACCACCATCTCATCTTTAAATAGATAAACACAATAGCGCAATCATTGGTTTTCAAATTTATGCAGAACTCAAGCTTGATATTGTAATTGATATTGTAACTACAGAAGAACCTTTTTTTGGTGTTGTATAGAAATATTTACCTTTGTTATAATAGAGCCCTCTATAGCACATTCTCCATCAATCAGAAGAACAGTTTCACAATACAAAGAACCCTTTAAAGTTTCCTTTAATAAAAAAACCCTTGAAGAACCACACTTTTTAAAGAGTAGAAGTCACTATTTAAATATGAGCGAGAGAGAGAGGGAGAGAGACAGACACTACAGTAGGGCTATTCTTCTAAGTTGTCCTGCATGTGGTTATCAACAGTCTTTTTTTAAAAATGCTCAGAGAGAAGGTTATTGCCCAAAACCTTCATTCAACAATGCCTCAGGCAGCAGGAAGTATGTGTAACCATATCTTATGAGAATATTTTAAGGTAGTAAAATATCTGTAAGTGTAGTTCCTATTGAGTGCTGCTGTGAAAAACCCTGACACTGCATGTTTCTCTAGAACCAAGCATTTCACATTAAACCACTCAGAAAGACTCTGCATTGTAAAGAAAGTAATTTTAAACTGATAACAGAATCGGAGTAAGCAAACTAAGGCAGACTTCTACTGACCTTATCCAAGGTGAAGAGGTTAAGTAACTGGTCTGTGCCCATGCTCTGAAGACTGGAATTCTCCTGGCTGATGACAGTGTTGGCTATGCTCATCTTAAATTTCTGCAAACCCATAATTTTCTCCTCCAGGGTACCTCGTGTTATCAGGCGATAAACGTTCACCACACGTTTCTTAAAAACACAAATGCAAAGAATCACACAGACTTAAAATCTTGTAGCATGTAGGGTATGAGTACCTCAACTTTTTAAGAATTTTAAACGCGTACCTGTCCTATTCTGTGAGCACGGTCCATGGCCTGTAGGTCTCTCATGGGGTTCCAGTCGTGTTCCACAAACACCACAGTATCGGCTCCTGTGAGATTCAAACCTAGGCCACCCACATGGGTGGTCAGTAGCAGCACATCTATAGATGGGTCATTGTTGAACCTGTGTGTGTGAAAAATCAAAGTGAGAAAGTGCTAGAAACCTAGACAAAGAAGAAATAATGTGTGTTCAATTCAGTGTGTGAATATTTGCATGAATATACCTAGAGACAATAGAGTGGCGTTGGCCTGCAGGCACACTCCCGTCGAGTCTGAGGTAGGTGACACTGGGCATCTGTGGCTTTAGCAGGTCCTGCTCCACAATGTCCAACATGCTCTTCAGCTGACAGAAGATCAACACACGGTGCTGAGCTACCACGGCCTCTGTGCCTCCGTCAGAGGATCCAGAAGAGCCAAGGCCACAGTCCAGCAGTAACTGCACAGTGCAGGGGGAGGAGAGAGTGCAGCTTTTAACCAGAACTACTACTTATTTATTCACTGAATCCATGACAAAAGGGTTGATTACAAATCAGAACAGCCCATAGTTTCACAAATTAGCACTCTTAATTCCTAAGTGATTCACTAAACCAGAGGTAACACTACACAACTTAGAGCCTGATGTTAACCCCAATTCCCACTTGGGCTGAGTCTGTGTTGGCTGTAGCCTGCAGACTCTGGTGCTGTCTGACTTGTCAGGAGAAGATGGAATAAACGGTCAAACCATGTTTAGCTACAAAAATATTACATATGCTAAATGCACTCAAGCAACCAGTATTATCTGTAACAGAAACAACACAATGGCCACATAAGCCATTGCAGCATTTCTGTTTCGGAACGAGGCAACTACATTGCGGAGAGTCCGCCACTGCTGGACGCGTTCTGACCCATTTAAGGTGGAAGGTATGTGCAAGGATTGTTTATTCTACTTATCTGCAGCTCCTTTTTGTGTTTTCCTTTTTTGGAGCTACACAAATAGCAGTGCAAACAATAACTGCATGTCAGTGTTTGTGTCTCCCCTATGAAATCCTAGTCACGTGTGCTAGTTTCAGGGGTTTGGGGTCATGTAGTGACTTTTTCCAGTTTCCAAATAAATAATTGTAATAAATAAGTTAATTAACAAAAACTGTAGTGTGAAACACTAAACATTTAAAATTTGTGTAGTGTATCCAAGGCTTAAAATGTAAAAACTGTCAAGAACAGTCCTGCTCAAACAGGATGTGACTCATGGCTGTGTGTATTACTAGGCTTGGAGTATATGCTGGTTGGTTTGAAGGAATATGGTGTCTGCAGTGTATTGGGCACTGCTTTGCTGTGGTATTTTAGAAAAATTACAGATCATATTTAACTTTTTTTTAATCATTGCCATAAAACACATCATGAGGATAACACATTTAATGCCCATCTGTAAGTGGATTTTGTGTCCTGCCTAATCCAGAATCATTTCCTTTTCTTCTTGTGTGAACCTACAGAGTTCCTAAGTGTGTGCTGTTGTTTGGTGTGCACCCTGGGACACTGTACAAAAAAAGATATACTGAGGAACTGCCCCAAAACAACACCCCCACATAACTCTTGTCAGGCTCTAAACATACCTGACATAACTTGCTCAGCATATAATAAACTCTCCCAGAACTGAAGAAGTGGGTGCTTATGGCACAAACACCAAAATGTGCAGTGCAGATATACTCTAAGGCTATGTATAAGAGTCATTCCATGAGGGCTCCATAGCTGCTGCTCAGAATGGTTACCTGTTTGAGAGCGGAAAGTTTGGGTGCATGCTGGATATCCCGAAGGCTGGAGTGCTGGGAGGCTAGCTGTTCGCTTATGCGCTTGTGTTCTGGATGCTGAGGAGTCAGGACCAGCGCTGGGTGGTTACACAGCTTTCTCAGGTACTGCAGAGCCTATAACACACAAATATATACTCAGTATTATTGGTGCCAATAATTGCTTTCTAAGTCTTAGAAATGTAATTTGTTTTGCCTACGGTTCAAATATTTAGATACAAAAATGTTGCTTATAGTGCAAAGGCTGTCCATGATATGAATTTTTTTTAATATTTTACATATTGTACTTAGTGGGCGGCACGGTGGCGCAGCAGGTAGTGTCGCAGTCACACAGCTCCAGGGACCTGGAGGTTGTGGGTTCGATTCCCGCTCCGGGTGACTGTCTGTGAGGAGTTGGTGTGTTCTCCCCGTGTCCGCGTGGGTTTCCTCCGGGTGCTCCGGTTTCCTCCCACAGTCCAAAACACAAGTTGCAGGTGGATTGGCGACTCGAAAGTGTCCGTAGGTGTGAGTGAATGTGTGTGTCTGTGTTGCCCTGTGAAGGACTGGCGCCCCCTCCAGGGTGTATTCCCGCCTTGCGCCCAATGATTCCAGGTAGGCTCTGGACCCCCCGCGACCCTGAATTGGATAAGCGGTTACAGATAATGGATGGATGGATGGATATTGTACTTAGTGGGGAAGAAAAAAAAAATAATGAAAAAAACCTGTTTACTTGTCCAACCAAAAAGCCAATTATCTGAAATAACAATTTCCCCTTTTTCATTCAGTTGTGTTTATTTATAATGCTGAATAACTGGTTTTGTTCTCAAGAAGCTTTTGTCAGTGTAGATTTTTTTAAATAAATAAATATTGAGCTGCATTTTGTTTTCAAGCGTCAAATCATGATTTTGTTTTGTAGACTGAGGATGGTACAGGGATGCACACAAACTTCACTGGACTTTGACCAAAAAGGTGACTGACCTGGAAAACATGTCCTGTAGCCTTTAGTTTGGGTTTCTCCTCATCCTCTTGCACTGCAGTGGAGATGACATCATCCACGCTCACCTTTGCCCGAGACTTAGCAAAGTCTTCATACAACTGAATCTACATAGGTAGGGAGAGAAAGATAATGACTAATGGCTTCTAGAACAACAGTAGTCTTGAGCTAACAGTCAAGTTTTAAGGTGTGTACCTGTAGAGGACTCAGATTGCAGTAGTAGTCTTGTATAATCTTAGGAGGCAGATCTTGGAGCACATCCTCCTTCATTCTCCTCAACAGAAACGGTAGTACTTGTCGATGTAGAGCCTCCATAGCCAACACCCCTAGAAACGAAACATCGAGTCAAACATGATTCAGCAAAACTAATACCCAGAAATGTCCCATACTCATCCATTAGAAAAATTAAGAAACAAAGGCTAAACATAGGCGCGGCCTAATGGAAATTTTATTCTCATTCAATTCTTTAACTGAAGGAAAAGAAAGGAGGATTCATCTCGTTTCCAAATACAAGGAAACAGCCATGACAACCGTACCTGCTTCCTGCTCTCGGGAGGAGCTCTTAGCGTCTCGGCTGGCAAGGATAGGCTTCCCGTATCGGGCGGCAAACTGGCGCTCTGTGCCCAGAAAGCCTGGCATCAGGAAGTCAAAGAGAGACCACAACTCGAGCACATTATTCTAGAAAAAGAGGGGAAATTAAGATTAAAAGATATGTAGTTTAATTAAAAAACCCAAAACAAAAGCATTAAGTGAATCAAAACGGAAATTGCTTTCTTTACAAAAGTAAATGCACAAATAAAAAAATAAATAAATAAATAAAAAAAATTACTTTACCAAAAAAATCTCCTTTATATTTTCCACTTACAATAAAAAGAACCCACAACAAAATCCCAAAGCAATTAATAGCAGGAGTTCCAGGCTCACCTGAATAGGCGTTCCTGATAAGATAACTCTGTAGTTGGCAGCCAGCTGCTTGATAGCCTTGGAGAGTTTGGTTTTTCCATTTTTAATAATGTGACCCTCATCAAGAATGCAGTAATTGAATTTTATATTTCTGTTAGAATGAGAGATCAGACTTTAACATCTTAAATGTGTCAAAAAAATAAAATAAAAAAATAAATAGATTTTTACCTAAAAAAGTCAATGTCATTGCGCACGACATCATATGAGGCAACTACGAGGTTATGCTTTTTCACTTGGTGCTGTAATCTTAACAGAAAGAAAAGCTGAACTGTCATCAGGTACGTCAACATGCAAGATACAAAATTGCTACATTTTTGATAAACTCCTATAAATATAAGGTCAATAGTAACACTCACCGAGCTCTCTCTGTAGGGGGACCTGTATAGTGCAGAGGGTTCAAGTACTCCTTATTACAGAACTTGCCCACTTCATCCACCCAGTGGCCTGTTAGAGTAGGTGGGCACACTACTATGGAGGGCATAGGACAACAGTCTGCAGCCTTGGTCTTGGCATACTCTTGCATCCTGAACACAAGAGACACCCAAAAAAAATTCATAAAATATATACATTTTAACCCAACGTGGGTTTGCAGGAGGAGGAAAGCCTTACTGTAAGACATCATTATTCATTCATTATCTGTAAGCGCTTATCCAGTTCAGAGTCGCGATGTGTCCAGAGCCTACCTGGAATCATTGGGCGCAAGGCAGGAATACACCCTGGAGGGGGCGCCAGTCCATCACAGGGCAACACAGACACCCCTACGGACACTTTTGAGACCATCATCATCATCATCATCATCATGTACTGCAGAAATAAATGGCTTCCAGAACCGTACCTTTCTACTGCTTAGTTTCATTTGTTACAGACTGGGACTTGAACTGGATGTGGAGACAAAACTAATCAAAGAACCCATCAACTTTAAGTTGCACCTACTGTGGCTAATCTAGAAAAGCACTGGCAAACAAATGGGTTACTGAGGTAGATGCACATGAGCCCGAGGTCACATCGCTCAATACCAAGCATCAGTATGGAGAAAAAAAATTGGTGCCTCTGGAATGATCAAGCACAACCAAATTTATTTGTGACCCACAACTAATTATGCAGACAAGATGAGGATGAAACAACGGAAAGTACACATTTTCCATCTTTAACGTGATGCCTCCAAACGAAAGCGTACTAGCTACATGAGTAATTTAAAATCAAGCATGGTATACACAGCATTTATAAGCATACCTGAGGTAGTGGTCTCCAGCTAGAATGCAGATGGACTGCAGAGTTTTGCCCAAACCCATGTCATCACACAAGATCCCATGCAGTTTATACTTATTCAAGAATGCCAACCAGTTTACTCCATCCTATAAGACAGAAATGGATACAATATAACAGAGCCATTGTGAAAAAATTTCTTTATGCCACACTGCAGTACCGCTGGCACAATCTTCTTAAAAACTGCAAAAATATGTAATGTTGTCTTTTCACAAAAAAAGCTGCAATAAAAGATTTTGCATGTTTTTAATTGTTCATTCATATATTGTCTGTAAGTGCTTATCCAGTTCAGGCTCGCGTTGAGTCCAGAGCCTACCTGAAATCATTGGGCGCAAGGCAGGGAACACACCCTGGAGGGGGCGCCAGTCCTTCACAAGGTGACACACTCATACAGTCACACCTATGGACACTTACAAGTTGCCAATCCACCTACCAACATTTGTTTTTGGACTGTGGGAGGAAACTGGAGCACCCAAAGGAAACCCACGCGGACACATGGAGAACACACCAATCTCCTCACAGACTGTCACCTGGAGCGGGACCCGAACCCACAACCTCCAGGTCCATGGAGCTGTGTGACTGCGACACTACCTGCTGCGCCATGCTGTAAGAATGCTAATTCATGGGAGTGAATTAGCATTCTTACAAACATTTAGACATTTACAGTGAACCATCACAGGACCCTTCCAAACAATTTTCCCCTGCTTACTCACTGTACAATAGGCTGGGGTATTACTACTAAACCACTTTAGTTCAGAGGCGGCTGGTTCTCTCTAGATCTGACTCCATACCAGCAGGTAACAAGCATGGCATGTGCTCTGCTTCTTGGCATACAATCTAACTGATCCAAATGTAATTTGTTGTTGTCAGCAAACACCCTCTGGCCCTCATTCATTTTCTGCCAAACTTACAAATTGCATTTCTGCTTAAAAGTGAGGATGAGGACGAGAAAAAGTGCTGTGTGGCCAGTGCTTTAATTAAAATGCACAGAAAGCAGACAAAGGCAATACTTCATCCAGCACTCAGAGTGTGTCACAACAGGGGAGGAGTATTCTGCACACCAGCCAGAAGACACAAAGGCAGGTTTAATCAGCAAAACCCATATTAAATTCACAACGGAACATAGAACACATCAGGGAGACCTATTATAAAAAGGGTTTTTTTTCCCTTTTACAAACTTGATGGCAGCAACACATCTTAAAAAAACAAGTTGGGACAGGGATAACAAAAGGCTGAAAAATTGAGTGTTACTTAAAAAAAATAAATTTAATTAAAAGACCCAGGACTGATGAGCAGCTAGAATCCTACATCAGACATGAACAATATTCCTCACCCAAAACTGCAGCAACTGAACTCCTCACTTCCCAGATGTTTAAATAAGGGGTTGATGATGCAGAGTGGTAGACCAATGCCCCTGTCCCAACTTTGAGAAGCATTGCTGTCATTAAGTTTGTAAATTAGTTAATATTTTTCATAAAATGTTAAAAAGTCTCACTTCCAACATCTGAGATTTTTTTTTTCCCCCACAAAAAAAAACAAAAAAAAAAAAACCACCCCACACATGGGTCTGAGATTCCCAAATTATTGCATTCTGTTATCCTTTCCATTTAACAGTGTCCTGTTTTGAAATTAGGATTTTATTAATTATACCAAGTTTTAGGCTTAAAATGATACCCTGGAAATTATTCATGAATGTATCTGCAGGTATGGGGACATACAATTTAAAACTTAAGACCGTTTTAATACCACTCAAGACAAAATTAAGACCATATTTGCAAATAGCAAAACACCAATGCTGTGTTTACTGATTTTACTGTACGTATGTGATTCCTGTATTTTCTGATGGACCAATATTTCAAACCAGGAGCGACTCTGGGATCACACCTTTAGGGGCGCTGTGCACCCAATGAGACCCAATGAGTGTGTCACATCAGAAAATAGTGATTTAGATTCAAATAAGACAAATGCATTTTAAAATGTTATGAATATTAGGAAGGTAATTTACAGATTCTGAGAACGAGACTCTCAAACAGTTACTCAAAGGTGACTTTCATTTAAAACAACTTAGCAGTTAAAAAGATTTGAATATATAGATAATGAATGAATGAATGAAAGATTTAACTCTAGTGCACAGAAATAATCAATTATCTCCCACAGTAGCAGCTGTATTCAATATTATCTGGTATAATATTTTAAAATAAATGAATACAGGAATCACTGATAAATAAAAATAATAAATTTCTCTTTATATGTCAGTTTACAGGATACTCAAAATCACTTTACATGTATAAAAACCAAAATCTGAATTTGATAAATCATGCAGTCAACTCTTGTCTGTCTTCACACTCTCACATGTCTGGAGCTGTGCATCATCTCATTATACTGTATCTTCTAACAAAATATCTTAAAGAGTGCTCTGCGATTCGGTGCAGTAAATGACTAATGCATTGGTGCTGTACTTACTGGGGCCACACAGACAAAGTGGATCATACTGCTTGCAAGCTTTATGTTCCTTAAAAATTATATGATTAAATATATATGTTTTTAATACTTTCAGCTTAAAGACAAATCTTTATAATAATAAATAAATAAATTAAAAATAAAATAAAAAAATAATAATAATAAAAAAGACTTTTTAACTCTTATTTTAAGGGGGGGGGGGGGTCTGGAAATCAATTTAAGGGTAACTGAGCAACCCTAAAAAGACGCTAGACACCTCTATTCAAACGAACTTTATGATGATTTCCTTGAACCTGGCTTAGCCATGATGAAAAATTTGGGTTATGCAACCAGTTTTTGTTCAATTCACACTCTCCCATACCTAGAGTGTTGTCTCCGCTGGCTAACAGTAAGATGTGAATATACCTGAAAATGGCACCCTTCTGAGCCATAAATAATGCTGTTGGGTCTGTTTATTTTAGTCTGCCATTAAAACAGTTAACCAACCTGCATACAAAATCTGGAAACTGAAATTCAGTGTGTGAAAAACAAAATTGTGTTTACTGCAATGGCATTTTAAAGATGGATTTTTTTAATAGATAAAAAGTCCTAAGCCTTAGATTTGTTTAACAGTCTGATTTCAGTATAAATGCAGAAAGGTCATGCATGCTACTTAAGCAGCACACAGTTTTTAGATGATTCATTAGACAAAGATCTGTAATGGAAAGCAAACATCCAGGAAAATACATGCCTGCTGGTATTTCCTAAGCTCTGCCTTAATGGGCACAGGGATCCTGTAGTTCTCCAACTTTCTGCCATCGAGTAGCTGCTCCAGGAAATGACGCTCTCTTGCCTTCTGACGAATGAGATCATCGGACATGCTGGGTGGGTCAGGAATGCCAGCCTACAAATGATATTGGAACAAAGACACTTTTAGAAAGGGATCAAAACTACAGCAGCCTCTTAAAACTATAAGACAAAAACAATTTTCCATTTGCTTTCTTTGAACTGTAAAACATTGAGTACAAGTCATAGCAACTTGTATATAACGATCTAATGTGGGAAAGGCTAAGGCCCCTTGAAGTCTGAAAATCAGAAAAATGTCTCAAGTCACTTTACTTAAAGGTAAACCCTTTTCCATGGATTATAGCCTTAACATAAACTGTCCAAAAATACACTTCATGTATATGATTTCAAACCCTGCTCCAAAACACAACTGATTCAACACCACATGTTTTACCCAAAGGTTATTCAATACAATCTTATGGGGAAATAATCCTCTCTTTCAAAAGAAATTTCAAAGATCTTAAGTGGAGCAGGGTGGCATTTTCAGATTTAATAAGTACAAAAATCTGAATCAGAGGAAATATTTTCTCAAGGTATAATATCCATGTTCCCTATTAGAATATTCAACACAGTACTTCCTCTTATCCAATGACCTATCACACACAGATCGGCAAGTGAGCATCACTAACCTCCAGAGGGAGCAAGCGTATGAGGGTAGCAAAGCACTGTGTAGCCATGAATCGCACACTGTCACTGGGGTCACTCATTCGGCCAAGCACTGGAACCACAAGCAGAACGATATAGGGTACAATGTCCACATCCAGCTGCTCCATCACACCTGAGTGTAACAAGTGAAGGACTAACAGCATGTGGGATTTATGGTAGCACTGAAACAAAAAGCTTCAACCGTTAACTAGAAAACTGCCTCTGGTAGAGATATGTTCCCTTACTGACTGACTCCTCAAGTTGAAACGCTCATGCGTGAATAGGAAGGTCATTTCACCGTCTGTTGTTAGTTCAGCCATATTTCACATAGCACTTTTCCACCAACAAGGAACCAGAATGGTTCTAGTTTGTGAAATTAATTTGTAACCATTCTGCATGTTTCCTCGACCTAAATTGGTTTGTGAACCAGAAAAATTTGGAACCAAAGAACAGTAGGTTTTTCAGTGCAGTGACTTAGGCTGTGTTGACATTCAGTAACTTGAGAAAATGCTCAGCCTCAAATACAGCAGTATCGCCTAGTGGCGCAGGATGAGGTCATTTATTTCCTATTATTTATTTATATGAAACTTTGTAAAACAGGATCATGCTCTTTGTTAGTTACAGTACTCTGCTGTTCACAATCAGCAGGATGGCTCAGAATACATAATACATGTATTATTATATCTCACAGAGAGGAGGACTGTCTTTGTCTGAAATATTGTAAAGGGATATGGTGGGGAGACGTTTTTTTGGCGTTAGTGTTTATGACACTCCATATAGCTGCACACACGTGCTTTACTCAAACAAGTTACATTGAAATAAATAAGTAATTATAACTCTTAAAAGTTCTTGGTCTTTTTTATTTTTTGGTAGATGGTAGATCTAGTATTAAAACACTGACTCTGGTGTTATGTTATGAACTGTGTGCTCCTTTTTTTATTTCTGCATAACAAAATCACATAAAAACCACATGTAAACCAAGACATTGATGATGATACTAGTGCTGGTCAATATGAGCGCAAATCAAGATCACAATTAATGAACAATTATTTTGTTTTTGTATTTTTGACCCTCAGTTCAGTGATGAGGCTTGTACTGTAAAAATGTTCCAGTTTTGAAGATGGGATATTTTTTCTAATGTCGCTGGGAGCTTGTTCCTCTCTTGTTTTTTGAGCACTGTTTATATTTGGTGTGTGATTGTGCTTTGTGATCGGTTGCTGAAACAGCACTTCCAAACCACAGATGCTGCGCTTGTCTTTGGTACAGGCGGTTTAAGCTGCTTCCATGTGGCAGAACCACATTATTACTTGGTAGCATGGTTTTATAGGGTCAGTACATGATCACACAGTGGGGACATAACAGAATTTAAAAAAAAAAAAAAAAAAAATTATATATATATATATATATATATATATATAGACAATATTGTTGATTAGAAGTTCTGAATGTCGATTTCTATTAATTTTCAATTAATTGCCCAGCCAAAGCTTCTCCTGACCTTCCAATAACATTTTGGGCTTTCCTGTTTTTGAAATGCCAGAAAATACATCTATGAAAATGGCAGTAAGGCTAATGGTGGTCCGGCTAAACTAGGCTTGCTAGTTTTTCTTTTTTGGCTCAGCTTTGCCCGTCTTGACGGTTCACGTTCATAACAGTAAGTTTCCTGTATCTGTCTTTAATGTGGATGAGTGTGTCTCTCGCACGTTGATATGTTTATGCATGTTTTCTCCTTCACCAACAACATAACCATATTTGGGAGGTGACTCATTGTTTCATAACAGGAAAACACACAATAATAAATCATTTCATTTTTCTTGGGAGGACAGCAAACTCAATAAGTACATTATTAGTATGAAAAGGTGAAAAAGCCAGACATTTTTACTGCTGTGCCGAGAGATTAGCCTTTATACACCTTTATAGAGCACTTTGTAGGTCATGATACAAGCTTCACATATTAAACTGCCTCGTAACATGAACATAGCCTACATTGCCCAAAGGAGGCAAAGTTTCCATTCTGGGGGGCATTGCATTGCATTACTACAGTGTAAAAATGTATGTATATGAAAGAGGAACAGGAAATATAAGTAAAGCCCATTGTAAAGGATACAAGCCAAAGCCTCAATGGCTCCTTCCTGTTTGGTGCTGTCATCAATGGCCCCCAACCACGGCAGTACCCTCTCCAGAAAAACATTCATGCTTTCCATGGTGGAGATTTTGCTGAGCACACCTACGCAACGAGCAGCCATGTGGCGCACAGCTGTATATGGGTGCCTGAGACAGGTGCACAGCAGAGGCAGCTGCTCCAAAAGCTACAGAAAGACAGAATGAGCAATAAGCAGTTTAAAAGACTTCTGATACCATGTCTAATTAAGTACTCAAAACCATCCAGTGATCAATATTTTTAAACTGTAATCCAAACAGGAGTCAGCACTGTGCTGGGTGAGTTGGCTAATGTTATTTGTGCAGGTGTGTACCAGAGGTATTAACTCTTGAGTCATGGCTCCTGCAGTGACCTCCAAAACCTGCAGAGAGTTGACCAACTCCTGGGCTGCAGAGTCTCCCTTCTCCAAGAGCTGCCTGGAATCTGCCATTCAAAATGCAGAATATATTCATATTAGTTGGGTTAAATCAGGTTTATAAATTATCCATGACTTCCTCAACCCCCAAAAAGATGCTTGCTTACCCTGTGTCCCCACCACAGCTTTCAGTGGGCCAATCATAGATTCCCAAAGATAATGCAAAGCCTTAGTGAGTTCTGGCCCAAAGTGCCTAGCAATAGTCATAAGCGAGAACTCTGCCCCTCTCCTCTGAATAAGAATGGGCTTTTTACTCTAACGAAAAACAAAAATCCAGTTACAGAACACCATTAAAACTGTATTTAAATAATTTTTTCAGCTTAACCTGAAAAATAAATAAATAAAATCTAACCTCATCTGTTTCCATGGAGACAAAGCTGCCTGGGGGCAGGTCATTAGGTGGTGCTTTAGACAGTTTAGGTGTGGGTCCCCTCTTGCTGGTGATGGCAAAAGCAGCTCTCTGATGACGGTAAAGAGTGATGATGCCTTTTGTCTTATTCACAATGTGGTGCATACCATCTTTTTCTGACATGTTGCCTGAAGAGAGCAAAACAAAACATTAGAAATGATAAGAAAATAAGAACTTATCCAACTTCGATTAAATCAAAAGAGGTATGCATACGCGCCATTGCACCTTCAAACTATCCACTATAGCTTAGCAGTAGACCAAACTCAGGGCAATATTAGACCAAATTTAACACAAATTATAGCTTTAGCACTTAAGTTACTATAATAACAATAATAATTATAATCTACATAATTCGAGAAACAACCTTGTGCATATAAGACCATGCTGCTCAGTTTGGATGTTTCCACCCTTCCGCGTACTTGAACACTAAATGGCTTCCACTTGTGGAGAAACAGACTACTTAACCTGCAATACAGATATTTATAAAATGCTCTCACCTTTCCCACTCTCTTGTGTTGTTGGGATGGGTGGCTGAACAGGGCAGGCTGCACTGGGAGTGAGCATGAGATCTACACATACTGAGCTGCAAAGATTTTTCACAATCTTAGAGTTGGGACATGGGGTGCGGCCTGCGCACAACTGCAGGAGCCGGGCAATTTTGGAAGCTGCATAACCTTGTACAAGGGTGTTCTCTTCCTTCTTTACAGCTTCCATAAGTGGCCGCACTAGTGGGTTCAGTTTGTCCGGGAGAGACCCCAGGCTCACCACAGCACAGGCTGTGAAGGTGTGTACACGCATATGTAGCTGCTGCCACTCAGCGCTAGTCTCAGACACAGTGGAGCAGGCCTGCTGCCGCTTACTGTCCAGTGGCTGGAACTGCCGAGACTTCAGGTTCAGAGAGGCAGTGGCATCAGTGAAGATGGTGGTCACCTGAAAGGGAAATAAGAGCTGAGAGTTAAGAGAAACATTAAATCTCTTCTCTTTTAGCAGCAATAAAGCTGGAACAAAACTGCAAACAGAATGAAGGCTGTAGCATTCTCCACAAGCACAGACATCTCTGTTGCTACACATGATGGTGGCAAAGATTTCAGTTGTGATCAAACAAGAGCCCCCTCATTTAGTCTCTGACACAATCTCAGTGTTAACTAAGTGCTAAGACACAGGAAACTAAAGTAGCTCAGAACAAAAACAGAGCTTGTTTGTGCCTGTCTGCTAGCTGAGTCTGCACTTTGTGCTTTAGCATTGGCAGAGCTGTTTCAATGCAAACAAACTAGCATTTTTGATATTTTTAACTATACATGCCAAATAAATTAACATTTTCAGCACCAAATACAAGGATGTTACATTAGGACATCACAGAAGAGATTGATATATTCCTAAGGGCAATACAGTATGTATGACTGTAAAACTAGCATCTTATCATACTTTTGCTAGTCATGCATGCAGTGCTAACATGTACAACCTGTTTCTGTGTATTTTGTTATTGAAACCATCTAATGCATCAACACTTATTGTGCTCCCATGTAGGCACATGTCTGCTTATAGTGGCCACTTCAGACAATCTGTGTTTTAAGATGGTATAGAACTTGCTGTATAAATTATTAAAAATGTGGTCTCGTATGTAAGCACAAACTCATGGTTTCTGGAACTTTGTTGATGTGTACGTCATACAAATATACTCATTTTACGATAAATTTAAATTTCTGAAAATTTTAAAGTTGACATTTCATACAAAGAGTCTTAAAGGGAACATCTACAATAGTGGAGAGCTGCAGTTCTCTCGGCTTTGTTTATATTTAGAAGCTCAGTATCTTTTAAGGTGGAACTGTTTATTTGAGGAGAAAAATAACATGTTTTTAACGTGGCTTTGTTTAAATATATGTCTTGTTTTATTAACTGTTACCACTGCAACTCATGAATAAACTGAGTTGTTTAGTTTTGTAGCTAGTAGTTTTTGTAGTTAGTATTTACTCTCCTGAATTTCGAGGGGAATCCCATGTATATAATCTGAAACAGCAAAAATAATCCATCTATAAAGCAGGAATAAAGTGCAAATTTGGAGGGCTCTTTGACATTCTCTGCCTTGAGTAGAGAGGAAACCTAGCATGTCTTAACCAGCCACTTCCCCCCCACCCCCCAAACACAAATTTACTAATGCTGGGGTTTTGTAAAAACATTAGAACAGTTTCTAGCATGCACACAGACTGGAGATCAGCTAATGGTGAGAAAACATCTTCTGCATTTTATATAAAAAGTGTTTATTACAATCATGTATGTCCCCTTTAAGGCTATAATCACTGACAAAAGCTTTGCAGGCACTGACCAGTTCATTGGCCTGATCAATGGTGAAGACGCTGCAGTTTATTCGATCCTTGACCTCAATGTGGGCATCAGCCAGTAGGCTGATGAGCTGCTTGCACTCATTCTGCATCCGTGTGAAGGGGATGGCAATTTCATCATAATACAACTGCTCTGATAGGATAGCCAACAGCCGAGGCTGGACCACACTGGACACAATTTCACACTCCTAAAGACATAAGTTTGAGAAAAGAAACATGCAAAACTTTTAAAATATGATTCACTGTTGTTATTCATATACACAGACATGCATGTTTATTGTAAACATGTGTTTACAAAGGCTTTGCACACCATTGGCCAATACAGCTGGGCCTAAAGCATCAGATTTGTGTTTAAAGCAAACTGCAGTCATAGACTTTTGTCTAGACCATGTCTGACTCAGCCATCACACCCCACGCTCTCCTACTCGCCTTCTGTAATGATGCCCACTCACAAAGCACCATGGCCACAGC